>NW_025776162.1:0-247350 GCF_021130785.1 Homalodisca vitripennis
TACATTATAAATATGTTTTCAAATATCTAGAGGCTCGGGAGAATCAACAGTTGCTAACTTTTGAAAAACATGCCTGCACGGCTCTCTGAACTTTAAATTTACTTGGAATGAATGTTTTTTACAATTTTTAACATTAAAAAGTCGTGTGTTCAGGGCAGGTACTCCTCAAAACCAGTCCGTTAATAGAGTAGTATTTGGCTAAGGACCTCTACACATGAACGCCTGGAACTCGTGATTCAGCCAGTCCCAGAGGGAGGAAAAAGCTGGGAGCTCTCAGAGTCTAGAAACTCCCCTAAAACTGGAAACTGGACCGGGGCCAGAAGCACTCATATTTCGAGTGTTTTACATTATTTAAGAGTTAGATTAATGTAAATTCTAGAGGTATTTTAAGAAACGAGGAAGTATAGTTGAATTAAGTTTTCTAATGTACGCGTCTTTTTAACTGCAAAGAAAATCTGCCTCAATCTTGTGAAGAAGTATCCGGGTATTTGGTAGGTATATGAGCTGTGACAATACTTGAGTGACCACAAGAAATATGTTAGTAGGGCAGAAATACGTATAAGTAAACCTTTTTTGAGTGGGTATAAAACCTTGTACATTCTTTCTGATTGTGTTTAGCAATCAGCGAATTTAAGTATGTATCAAACATGTCTTATTAATTTTAAAATGATCTACCTTATCCTCTCACAGTAATACTAACGTATCCCACAGGATTGACCACTGGCCTATGAGAAGATCTTATTATACATGACAAGGAGGAGAAATAAAAAAATACAAGGGCGGTGTATATTGAATAGGTTGCGGTCCACACTCAGATATTTGAACGTACAGTACTGTAACTCTATCTCAGTTCCAAAGTCTAAAATCGTATACCGTGCGGCGATTACCTCTATCAGTGCTCCTCATTATAATTTTTATTTTTTAATTATAACAGTGACGCTCAATGCAAATTTTGTCTGTAAGCCAGTTCGTTTTCTAGATGTAGGCAGAAATGCAAATAGCTGTACAGCCAGTGAGAAATATGTAAATACAGGCAGAGAAACAGAAATTTTAATTAAAAAAGAGTAATTCGGTTATTAAAAGCAGTTTAACCAGTACGAAATGAACAGTTTCATCTCCGTAAGAAAAACCATCGGGAAATAGTTATATTGTACGTATAATTTTATAATTTTACACAGATATATCACGCCATGCACTAGTGCTTAAAATTGGAAAACGGAAGGACCTCTTGTAATATTGTCATTACAGCACATTGTAAGTCAAAAGTAATAAGTGGTTCATTGCTTTTAATATACGGTATGTAGAGAATATTGAAAAAAATCAAATATAATTCTATATTTATATCTTATGGTCATGAGTTATAGATGTGAGAGAAAATCTAATTCTTCTCATTAAAAGAGATAATACTTTTAGAGAATCCTTTACATCCTCCGCGGACATGGTCAAAGGCTTCTTTAAGCCCGAAATCAAGTATATAATATTGAATAATTTTAACCTTTACTGATATGTTTATATTTATACTGATAAATATATTATAAATTTTTAATATTTGTTAAAGTTCAACTTTAGATTAAAGCAATGAATATGTCACTGCCGTAACTTTCTTAGTAATAATAATAAAATTATAAGTAGTTAAAGTGCAGGAGAGTAATTAATGTCAAACATGCAATAAGTATGGAAAGTTAATTAAACTAGTGCTACTAGTGTTAGGGCAGTAGTTCGAAAATAGAAAATTGGTTATAAAAATAGTCTTAATTTTACCAGTCTTATACAAAATAGTTATTAAAAAAAAATTAAAAACCTTAAAAAATTGTATGAAATATATTTAATAACACACAGATTCTCCTTAGTTTTTCAAATAATTTGTTGTTTATTTAATACCATATCAAAAATTATTTTGTTTCTTATAAGGAACTGTATAATTGCAGTGTGAATGTATTGTAATGCAGACTATGTGAGATACATCAAAGCAAAAACTAAAATAAAGGGAAACAGGTGATACGTACATGACAGTGTAGATATTAATCCTTTTTGTAGTATCTATAGAAAAAACAAAGGACAGGTAATTTAATGTTCTCAATAAATGCAAAAGTGTTGTTTAGAAAAGTCGTTGAACTCATACCACGTTGATTTTGAGAAGCACGGCCAGAAACAAGTGCGATGGCCAAAAGTTTGATAAGGATAAAGGCTTTTTTCTTTAAATTTTTCAACACGCAGGACGTAACATATCACTAGGAAAACGATGGCAAAGACCAGGATCAAGACAAATACTTTTGGATGAGTAAGTTTAATATTTTACAATTTAATGTTTTTTGTCTATTTTTAACCATAGAAGTTTAAATCATAGTTTTAGGGATAAATAATTACGGAAAATAGTGAAACAATTTATATTAGTTACAACGCGTTTACAATAAACAGGATTTTTACAATGCGGAAGATTATGTTGATCAACAAATAACTTATATTTTGGGAGCTAAAAACATATGACATAAATCCATTCAGTACTCTAAGTGTACAAAAAGAATCAGTTTACATTCATTTTCCATACATTGTCCAAATAATATAATATCATAATAATATTAACAATAATAATTTATCATATACACGATATTGTAAGACAAATAACAGAACTTGTTTGTCTATATCTGTAAGAATAGAGGGTAATCAGATAACAAAAATAGGTTTAATGTTCGGTTTACTGTACACAAACACGTGAAGGTGAAAACCAAAATAAATAGAAACAGGTGAATCATATACAACAGCGTGAATTTTAAATATTGTTGTGATATCCATAGTAATAACAAAGGAGATATAATGCTATGTTAAAGTCGTTATACACGCAAGACGTGGAAGATCTGCACCAGAATTCATCCAGTACTATGGCAAAGACCAGAGTCGAGACAAGAACTTATAGATGAGTTGCTTTAATTATTTACAATTGTATGTTTTTCTCTAACCATTCTTCTTACCTAAAGTAGTTTAAATCTTAGATTTAGCGATTAATAATTACAGAAAAACACATTGAAACAGTTCCGATGTAATAACGTAATTATTAACAGGATTTTAATCTTTAAGGAAATATAAAATTATTATATTGTTTTTGTTAGTGAATTTTATCTTAATCAACAAATAACTTTCTTACATTTTGTGGACAAACTGAAAGAACCCCTGATGTATTGATTTAAATCCTTTAAGTACTATAAGTGTACAGAAAGAATCAGTTTACAATCACATTCAAAATCACATCTAAATGTTTTTAGGTTCGTTCATACATATTTGATAAAAAGTGTAAAGAATACTTACAGCATTAGTTGGTTAAATATGCCAGAGAGACATCTTTCAGGCATTTTATAGTAGTGTAATATTAAAAATAATTTGATAATAGTTAATTCAAGTTGACTTAGGATTAAAATGAATAACATAATTAAATTTACTTGTTTACACTGTAAAAATAAATAGGGATTTTGTATAAATTAGAGGAGAAATACTGTCTATAAATTTTAAGTTATCCAATTAGTTGCTGAAATTACCACCAGAGCTCCTTATAAATTTGCAAGACAACTAAAGTAATATAGCTATAGAAATAACTAATTAGAACCAATTTTCCTTTATTAAATTTTTACAATTAATAATAATAGTACCCTATTGCAATCCATATTATAATGAATCGTTGTAGAGAATATTTGTAAACATACTTTAAATAATTATAAGTCATATTGTGTTATATAAATTTTTATGTTTTTGACTGCAATGTACATTTGTTTTAAACTCATTATTGTGGTTCATTATTAACCCGAAAATTAACGTGTATTTTTAATTAATCAGTTTACAACGCCCAAATCTTATAAGACCCGTTCATACATATTTGATAAAAAGTAGGGGAGACCTGTGTACCTAGGGCCATATTTTTTCAAACACTCATATTTTGTATAAATTTATTGTTTTTGTATAGCAAATTGTATAGAACCTATTTCGTGTTATTCTTCTACTTACCAAATTTTTTTTAATTTTTAAAATCATATATTTTATTGCATTTTTGTATTTTTTTTTAAAGATTGCAAGTGGCCCTAGGTACCATGAACCATTGTACCTAGGGCCACATATATTTGTACCTAGGGCCACCAACTACCATAATCAATAAATTGTGATTTCATAGAAACTGGGTTCAAAGTAAATAAACAAGCATTATCTGGTATTATACCTTTACTTAAATGGTTAGGTAAAAAACAGTATTTTAGAATTACATTGGTTTTTAATCAACTTTGTACGCAGAAAAATCAACACCAAATGATAGTTGGATCCTACCTCGTGACGAGTTTGGAATGGGTTTGGGTAATTTGGAGATAATTTCACAACCGGAAAGTTCAAATATGTCATCTTTGTCATACACAAAGTTGTTTCTGGTGGAGTCAGCTTTTTGTAAGTATTTCACTGAATACACATTGGCTAGTTCATCCACGTCAAGCACTTCAACTATGAAGTTTCGAGTTGATTTCTTGCCACTTAATAGCGTTAAACAGAAATCTCCTGCTTGTACTGGTTTGTCGATGCCGTCATCACTCTCCATTGGTTGCGGTGGCCAGTCACAGATGTCATCAACTGAATCGGAATCTTCTTCTGGGATGTCTTCATCAGATGTAGAGGAATCGTCAAAAGTGAGAAATTTGCGACCTTGGTTTTGATTCTTGCAAGTTAGGACAATTGGCTTCGATCGAACTTTAAGGCTGTTAATTTTTTCATTTGTCTATTCTTTACTAGCAAGCTTTCCAGCCTTCTTTGAGACTTTTTCTTGTTTGATAGCCATTATTTCAGGCTTACGCCCTCCTCGCTTGCCAGTCATCTTCCTTGGTGGTGCTTTAGGGTAAGGCCGCACCTGTTCTGGGGTAAGCTTTACGCTTTTTGTAGGCTGAGCTTCATTTGAAATATTGGTGCCAGATGTTGATGGTCGGTTATCAAGCAAGTCTGAGCTGGTTGTGTCAAGAGTAGGCCTAGTCGTTGGTCCCATTAGGCCTGGGTCATCAGCTTCAAGTTGTGCTTGCACTGGCAAAAGCCTATCTGAAACACTTGAGCTTAAAAACTCGTCATCCGTGAATATATTTCGGTTTATAGGCCAGATGGCGGAAACTCTGAACCCTGCTTGTATGTTTGGAGTAATGGCTCACAAATAAATATAATAGAAAACTTTGGACACAGTAGAGATTATTATTTACTTATTACGTAGCAGCAATGTTCCGTCTCAATTTAGCAGTTCAGCTCGACGCATTATTCTCCATATCGACACTTTTTATTTTTTATGAACATTATACTATTATTTGTAATTACTTACAGTGAAAAATTGAATATTTTTTATTATTTTGGAACCTAATCAGGCGTTTATATTACTGTATAACTTCCTCTTCTCTTATAAACTGTTCTGTAGAAGAGAGATCTGGTGTTCGTTTAGGAAAATAATTGAACAATTTAAAAATTATAGACCGCATTTCTGTTATAAAGTCCGCAAAATATGTTTTTTATACATTAAATTTAAACAACCAAACATAATTTACTAAGACATTTATACATTGTCAGCTAGCACACACCTACTTCAAACCCATTTTAATATTGATCCTATTTGCACATGCCGGAAATATTGTTGTAAGACATAAGTTATAAAATGCTTTCCATAAACATATCTCTTGTCCACTAGGCCAAAATTGCTCATAAATTACTATGATGTAAGTCTTGTCCGGGTAATAATTGTTAACATATTATCTCTGTACGCCTTTGGTACGGAGAGGATTAAACACAACTTAGTATACTAGTTTAATAGCTTTCCTACAGAAATAAAATGAATTAGGAAATAATATTAGAATATAGAAGTTTAAGTTCCTATGCAACCCCGAAATTATTACATATAAGTTTAATTATTCCAGTGTTTTTGTTGAGAAAGTTAGTCTAGGATGTAAGCTGCTCGGTATATCAAGAGATAGTGGAAGATATATATAAATTATAAAATCAACTGATCCGTGTGATTCCTGATCCTGGCCCCTGGACCTGGTTCTGCTTCTGGCCATTACATCATGTTCCTGGTGGTGCTTCATTGAAGTGTACCTAAAACTGTTGGTGCCACATAAAACTTTTAACTGAATTAAAAATATGTAAACTCTTGTATCCTCCTTTGTTTCTCAAGAAATGTGCTTAATTGTCTCTATTATTAGTATCCTCAGAATTAGTATGTTAAACCATGCTAATAAAAGAAATGTTACATAAATATTTATGGTTTGGGTAGTATGCTTTAATATACTAGTTATGAGGACAGAAATTATATAAAAAACATATATCTACCCAAAAATCTATTGTTACGGAAGTTGCCAAAAACTCTTGTAATTGAAATTAATTATTAAACCCAATACCATTTGCATTAAGTTAAATTACAATATATAGGAGCTTTACATAACTTCTTACCATAGTTATTCTGTATATTATAGTCACAAATATTTAAACAGTAATATTTTGAAAGCTTTTAATTATAAGTAACTTTTATTTTTGCGGATCGTTTAGCAATTACTCACCGTAGCTTAGCGAAGCTTATCATCTAAGAGACCGATATATCTCTCTTCTGATTGTCTCCTAACAGGACAACCTGAAAATTAAGTAATAAATTAAAATTTAAATTAATTTTAAATGGTATTTTATGCGATTTAACCATTATATTCTTAATGGTATTCTACGCTGATGCGTGCTCTGGATTATTCCTATTTTTTACACCAACAATCATGTAATACCTGTTCGTAGACAAAGCTCATAAAATATCTGTAAACGTTTTACTTTAAAAAGTATATTTATACTCATACTGAGTACCTCAAATTACCTTTTTAAGTAATTAACATGAGAAATTTGGAGGGTTCAAGAAGAGCTACCCTATCCTTCCTACTTATCCACGTATTCGGTCATCTTATGTATCTTGAAAATCCCAATCATAGCTAGAAAATGAGATTTCCTAATTGAGAGTTTCCCAAATAAATCACAAAACTTTCAGTTCATATTCACCTTATCAGTGAACAATACTTAATCATAAACATCAAGTATACAACAGTAATTCACTACGTCATACACTACAACACAAGTTGTAGTCTTTAACTAATGTTGAGTCTTCTGATACATTTTAACTACATTTTTCTACTTTTTTCGGATTGCAGCTTAAGTGTCAATGTACAGCGCAAAATAAGATACCTGGAGTAAATGTGGGTTTTACGTGTTGCACGAGTAGCATCGTACTAAATGTGTATTATCAAAATATTACAACTCAAAATAATTATTAAATTTATAAGAGCGTAATATTAGCTTGTAACTCTCGGTAGTTTTTTTCCAACAAATTTTTAGATTTTCCTAAAAGGGAAAATATGTATTATATGTATGTAGGGCGGTGCGTGTAAAACGCTTCTTGAATCTCTTTTAATTACGCAAAAGAGTATACTAAAGGCAGGGTTGAGGAAAAATATGCGTTATCCAACTGAGTCTCTTTCAGGAAACCTCCCTACTTTCACTATGACAGTTAGCCTATATATAAAAATTTTACTAATTCACATCTACAAAAATGCTAATACAATATTACCAGAAATATTTCACTCTTACCAAGCAATATATTCAGAACATGTTGGTATTCATGTAATTAGAATAGATAAATCCTTATCAAAAACCAATTATTACTATATTTCACATATTAGTCCAGTTAAAAGGTTCACTTACCTGCAGGTTCGATGACGATTAGCAAAAAGATTTACTCTAAGCACTTTCAAACTCAATTCGTTACAATCACTTCCGATTAACTCAGACGGGAGGTACGGCACGTCTACCTCACCCCACCTCTCAATTTCGTTATCAAACACTGCCATCTGCGATGCGCGCCTCGCTGATAGCAGCCTCTTTTGTACAGTCCAGTCCTTATCATTCTTCTTGGCCTACTCCTTCAACCGGTAATCCAGTTACCCCAGAATTATTATTTAATACAAGCGGTACAAGTGTACTGACGGTTATAACCGTCTAATACCAAAAGTGTAATGACGGTTTTAACAGTCCACCATAGGCTTGTTCAAATAGTCAATATTACGGCTGTTTAGAGTCTATTGTGGCGTTCTTACTTATTATTTCTACTAGGAAACGTTCAATAGAATTATTGCTTAGAGGTGCTTGTTCCTAGCAAAATTATATATATATAATCACAGCTTTGCCGAATAGTTTTCAAGGAATTTTATTGCGCAAACCCTTCTTTTGTATATGCTCAGTTATTATACTGGAGAATATATGACCGTTTAATTAATACTCCGGTAAAATGAGTGATTATCTGAACTAAAGTGATCCTAATGAGGTACATGGAATCAAAAATCATTCGTTTATGAGCATAAAATGAAAAAGAATAAAATTGCTTATGAGTACACGGATTGTGAATTTTTTTCGGGTTTCAAAATTACTACACATTGTCAACATTCTAAAACAAGTACAGTTTTAACACCCAGATTGTGCATGAAAAATATTATTTCTGTCATTTGTAATATTTCAATACATGTTGATTAAATACAACTATTAAGTGTTCTTTATTCCCTGGATTCCGTTAACCATAATTTTGCTTATTCTATTAGACCCTAGGTAGATATGTCATCACTCCTCAACAGATTAAAACATTAGGTAAGAATTACTTTTGACTATATAACAGTAAGTGAACGTCCTTATAAGAGTAATTTTATAATACTAAATATTTATTTTCGCTTTTAATAGTACATTTTACATAATCTAAATTCACATATAGGATCAAGTAAGTAGGGCTAATGTAGATCATGAAGTGTTTTTGGAGTAGCTGAATAAAAAAATTTAAAAAAAAACTAGAGTTGAATATTTATGTTAAAATCTACATTTACAATGTAGGTACATTTTTACATAAAGATTACTGCAGTAGATAATAGTTTTGAGAAGGTACAGAGTAAATATTAGTTTTAAGAATGTATAATGTAATAAATATTAGAAAATATTAGATTTAAGAAGGTATAGAGTAAATATATAACGTAAATTGCTTTTAATTCTTAATATTAAATGGATCATTATACATATTCAGAGAAACTAAACACCAGTTTCTTAGAACAACAACATTTTAGGAACAACTTATTGTTACGTTCTCTAAATGCACAACAAGATTAAAACTGTTCTCACTTTTATATCGTTTTGAAATAACATTCCCTTTAGTATGGAAAGATATCGTAGCAAACATATTACGTACAGTTTTTGTCTGAAGCATTACATTTAGTTACCCTCAGGTTAAACGTAAAAGGGTGTTAATTGTATTAGTTTATGCCATTGTTGAAATTTTTACATAAAGATTCAAGTAATATCCAACTAGAAATATATTAAACAAATAAACTTCTGCAGCGAATTCCAGGTTGTATTGATACTCTTATTTAAATTCATATGCTAACGAAGAAGATTTTTTTCATAAAGGAATATACTTTAGACTAGGTTAAGATTGTTGTTACTAAGCGTATTCATGGTGCGCGCTCAAGCACTCTAACTCGGGCCCTGTAGTTGATAAGCTAAGATAGAATTACTCAGCTTCGGTATAAGTTGTCTACTAGGTATATATTATATATTTATAGCATTAAACATTTATAGCCAATACATCACTTTAGTATATAGAGTTGTTCATTGAATATGAAACGCTTTATTCAATAATGCAGGGTGTAGCACGGATATAAATAATTGCTCTGTCAGTTCTTATTAGAAACAGAGGTTAGAAACTTGCACTGTTATGAGTAAATGGTGTTATAACTTGGAAATATGATATGAATTTATTGTTATAATGTTGAGAAAATTTGTTTACTGCAGTTAAATTTTTAGCCAGGTTTTGTTTCGCATAATAAAAACAAAATCGAAGAATTATAATTAGCTACGAATATATAAATGCATCTAATATAGTATATTGGCTATGATATTAGTAGAGTAAAATATAAAACAAATGTTTTTTTGACACTATTGCAAATAATAAAAACATTAAAATAGAATAAGCTTGACGAAAGATGCATAAGCTCCGCGAAGAAAAGCATTGGCGGAGGAATGTTTATATATTCTCTATATATCATGTTGGGAGATGAGCAGAAAAACAATCATCCAGAAAAGAAATGGTGACATTTCATTGGAACCAATGAGAAATGTGTTGCTTATCAAGTTATAGTCTTTGTACGGAATGAACGAGACACTTGGGGTTGGATATAACTGAGATTGTAGTAATAAATATTCGATTCGAAAATTATACTTTATAAGTTTAATTGTATCAATTTAAACCTACAAAGCACCACTTCTAGATGTTAAAATAAAACAATATCTAGCAACTTTGCAGCCAAAATAGAGTAATAATAAACTTGGTATGAGTTGGTATGCTCGGGGGTGAGCCTAATGGATCCAATGTTCTTTTGAATTTTGCCTACGAACTTAATAATTTATTCAAACTTAAAAATTGACTTCCCTTCACATCGATGTCGACTTACAGGTGTAGCGTCAGCATCTTGGTTCAATATTGCAGCTGTAGTCTAAAAAGTGAAGACTTATAATCATTAGAAAGTCGTCTCGTCAGAAGGATATAACCTCAACTATTATCTGAATTAAGCTTCTAAATAAAACATCAAATATTATTATATCACTTTATTATTTAAATTTGTATTTTATATTACTTTCTTATTAGATATCCAGCATGAAAGGGCAAATTTACAATGTGCAAATATAAATTTTACTTACTTATAAGGCGCGCTAGGTGTTGTTTTGCAGTAATATATTCAGGTACGAAGTTCGAGAGAAAAAGTGTATTAGTTACAAGAATTATAAAGTTACAAAGAGCATCAGATTACTTATCCTAACCATCGACGAGTAACAGGGTTGCGAAAATTTGTATTATTCAAAATTAAACTTTATAACGCTGCATCTTATATGAAGCTTAGCCAAACGGTTAGACATGAACCATCATATAACTCATTCTTGTCTATGTAGAAATTTCATCCAAGGTTTTATACCAGTTTTTCTGGTAAGCAAGCGAGGATACTAAGACGCAAGATTTCGATAAAGTTATTTATTGACAACCACGTTTAACATTGACTACAATATACTATACTTTATTTTTAATCTACTAATAAAAGAGTTACTTCATCTTGCCTGATAGGAATTGGTTGTTTACATATTTATTTATTCAACTATTATCTTGTTTCCATCATGGTTACCTAAAGGTACTTTGCAAAAATATTCAGTGACGCTAATCCAAATTCCATCATTTATAATGCACTAATATTAAACACAGTGTAACTCAAATATAAATTAAGCTTCATGCAAATTTAAAATACTATAGGTCGGTTCGTTTTCAGAATATATCTTGCAGACTAACAAACATAAGTAACACGGGCATCACCTCTAATTACAATTTAAGGACTGAAATTAATTTAAAGAATGAAATGTCAAAAATATTTTCTGGAAACATTACATTAATTTAACAACACAGACTATTCAAAACTGAAAATAATCTTAGACAGAATATAAATTTAAAGTCTTTATGCGAGTTTCTGCATGTTGTCGAAGTAGATGTTTCTCAATAACACTGACGAATACAATGATTTCGATAATTAGCAATCAAATCTGATATGACCTTAAAGTCGCGTGAAGACAATAATATGATTTAATATAGTGTGTTTTTTCTATGATTTTAAAAGAATGCATCCACATCCTCAGGTTCCAATACGAAATGTTAGAGGCTCTTTTAGTACCTAGTTTGAAATTTACACTATTTTATTTCAAAGCTAATTGGGTTTTACAGTTCTATGTATAAATTAAAGATTATTGTGTACAAAATTATGGTACTCAGTCATTAATAAGATAAAATATTAAATAGCAATTTATAGTAACATTTATTATGATTAAAGTAAAATGAACCTGTAACAATCAGAGCTTAGTTAACCCGGTATCTGGGTATAAACTGCAACACCTATAAGTTTAGATGGCTCGGCACTTCTTAACAATTATATTAATGGTTTATATCTGATTTTGCAGTAGACTGGCTTTCCTGACAGGGTGTCATGATAATTGTATCCCGATAAACAATTTTGGTAAAAAGTTTTCTACCAAGTAGAACCCGGGCATTATTTCCAAATATAGAATTTTCATTTACTTTCTTAAGAGTAAAATTATCATTAATAGTGTAAATTAAACTACATAGAGACATAAGAATCTAAGAAGTTGTTTCTATAACCGTATAATTTAAATTGGCAATTTCAATCGGCTGTTGTAAAGTGCAAGAGAGCTCTGGTGGTAATATCATTATCTAATTAAATAAATTAAAAGATAAAGATCTTAATTCTCCTCAAATCGCACAACACCGTAATTGGATATCATTCAGATTAAACATATTAACGCAATACGTTCTGAATTTAAATCCTAAATGAGCTAACATTTACTAATTTAAAATTATTTTTAATATTTACACTTGTATAAAATGCCTGAAAGATTTCTCTCAGACACATTTAATTAAGTAATTCTCTCGGTAATCTTTACACCTTTATATAAAATATGTGAGAATGGATATTAAAACCTTTCAAAAACGACGGAGCGCCATCATATCCTCCTGCTCGTCCCACCAAGATCAACTGGCACCGCTTTGCAAACCACCTCGCTGACAGACATCGGCCACCACCAACTCCTGCCGAGTCACCGGACCAGCTAGACCGACAAGTACACGACTTGACTTCCATCCTCCAAGAAGCTATGACGGCCTCGTCATGTCCTCTCTCCCGGACTGACATCACTCCACCTCTACCCGAGGAATTGAGAGAGGAGATTCGCCTTCGTCGCAGACTGCGAAGAGAGTACCAGCAGTCCCGATGCCCCCACGCCAAGCAGACCTTCAACCGCCAGGCCAGGAAGTGCTCTCGTCTCCTGGCTGAACACAGAGCGACTGCGTGGGATGACTTTGTGGAACATCAAGCTGACGGTGGTGTCGGCGGCATCTGGAAAATCTCCAGGGCACTTCGAGGGGAGAAGAAGACCAACCGACCACTTCATGGACAGCGTGGTATTGTCTACTCCCCTGGAGATAGAGCAGAGGCCTTCGCCGACACCATGGAAGGCCAATTCTCTCCACACGCGGATGTCTATGACGAGGACACGTGCGAAATGATTGAAAACTTCTTGGAGGAATACCAACCTGACGAAGACGACCTACTGCCCACTGTGACTACACTTGAAGTGCAAGACCACATTCGCCGCCTTCGCCCGAAGAAGGCCCCTGGCCCGGACTCCTTAGGAACTCCAGCATTGAAGAACCTGCCGGCTTGGGTGATCGTCATGATCACCTGCATCTTCAATTCATGCCTACGCCTGGCTCACTTCCCGACCACCTGGAAGGATGCCAAGGTGATCATGATACCCAAGCCCGGCAAGGACCCTCTCTTCCCGGAGAACCACAGGCCGATCTCCCTCCTGCCTGTGCTCTCCAAGATTCTAGAGAAGATCGTCTTGGCGAGATTCCCTGAGGAGTTCTTCACGTCTATCAGGACAGAACAATTCGGCTTCCGCACTGGCCACTCCACCACCCTTCAGCTTCGCAGAGTCCTGAACAACATCACCGGAGCTGTAGGAAGGAAGCACCACTCCACTTCGGTCCTGATAGACGTGAGCAAAGCCTTCGACAAGGTGTGGCACGAGGGACTGCTCTTCAAGCTGTCATCGTCTCCATTGCCTGGCAGGATTTTCCGGCTGCTTCGCAGCTATCTCCACCTCCGGACCTTCTCCGTCAGCGTTGCCCGATCCACCTCCACGACCCGCCCAGTGACATCTGGTGTGCCACAGGGATCAGTCCTCGGCCCGATCCTGTACCTGTGGTACACAAACGACTTTCCGGTCGCTCCGAGAGTGCAGCTCTCCCTGTACGCAGACGATGCGCTTCTCACGGCCACTTCTGCCAACCTGAGGATGGCTGGGTTCTACATCCAGCGCCAGCTGCACCTACTGGAGCCCTGGTTGACCAAGTGGAGGATCAAGGTCAACGTTGACAAATGTGAAGCCATAAACTTCACGAGGACAAGGAGACAAGCGGACGGCCGTCACCTGTCACTCAACGGCGACGACATACCGTGGAAGACTTCAGTCAAGTACCTGGGGGTACTCCTGGACTCCAAGCTGACCTTCACACCCCACGTCAAGAGGATCTGTGGCCAAGCGAGGAAGGGCTTCGGCAGCATCGGCCCCTTGCTCAACTCCACGAAGTTACCGACCAGGACGAAGGTCCTGCTCTACACGGCTCTGATACGACCAGTGCTCACATATGCGGCCCCAGCATGGTACCACCTCACCTGCAAGACCGCAAGGAGGCAGTTGCTAGCTGTCCAGAGCGTGTGTCTCCGGCGGGCCACTGGGTCGCCCTGGTTCGTGAGGAACACCGTAGTCAGGGCTTCGTCCAACGTCCCTACCATCAGGAGCTTCGTAGAAGGCCTGACATCGAGCCTTGAGGAAGCTGCAGAGTCCTCACCGTGGGATCACATCCGTGAGCTTCACGCCCAGGAGGTCCCCCAACTGCGTCTTCCTATGGATGACTGATGACATCGACTACAACTTCGACTGCACCACGACATTTCACCCCACTGACAGGTAGCGAAAGCTACTAGGGCTATGACCCTCGAGACACAAGGCAAAAGCCTAACCGGCAGAGGCCTTGAAAGATGTGGGGGATCCACCCCCCCCCCCCACAGTCACAGTGACTTGACTTGACTTGACCTTTCAAAAATCTGTTTACATATAAAACAATGGATCAGAAAAATATTAAAAGATTAAATATTTTCAAAGGTTTGATTGATAATAGTGATGACTTAGACGAAGGAAAGAACTATTCACCCTCAGAATGTTCAGAGAGTTCAGACTCAGAAGATCAAAGAAGATTAAAAGTCAAGAAAAACAAGAGCCCACATAAAGTTTACATGAATAAAGGACTACTGACCGGTCAAGCATCCACCTCGACTTTTAGGGGGTTGATTCTTCTGAAAAGGAGGCCCGGATTGCGGCTCCTGCTGCCCCAGCGACCTCCCACGGCCTGATGGAGACCTCCGATGGCCCATTGGAGGCCATCCACGGCCTGCCGACTACATCTCGACCCAGCAACGCCGTGCCACCCGGGACAGGAGAACAGGGCCCGGGTGAAGTCGGGATTACCCCCTAGAGCTGCCAGGGTGCGGCGACCAAGTGCCAGGGGAACCCACGCCGGTCGGAATCCCAAAAATGCCTTTCCAAAGGCCACCTGACACCACCGGGGACTTCTGCCCCAGTTGCCCAGCTGATGGATCCAGATACTTCTGAGGCCAACTCTGGAACTTCAGGCCGTCCCGCCGCGGGTCTGCGGAAACGACAAGCGGCTCCAGCTCCAACTTTTCCGCCGAAAAGCCGACGGACGGACACCAACACAGGCGAAGACATGGACGTCAAGCTAGGGCCACGCATTCCTCCCATCATCCTGGACGTCCCCAATGGATGGGCCAGCCATCATCAGCTGGTTGGGGGCGACCTGGAGGCAATCTGCACCGCTCGGACGCTACTGCTGAAGACGAGCACCGTGGCCCACTTTCGGCAACTACAAAGGTACTTACAGGAACAGGGGCTGAATATCTACACTTTCGCCATGACCACTGAGCGCCTCCTAAAGGTGGTGATCAAAGGTCTCCCAGCCACCCTATCGCCAGAAGAGGTCGTCGAGGCTTTCCAAGTAGATAGCTAGGGCATCGTGGAGGCCAAGCTCCTGAAGACAAGACGTGGACAACCGACCAGCGTGTAGCTCATCACCCTCCGTGGAGGCGATGGGCTCCGGCCTCCTACTGATGTCCACACCGCCCGGACTCTGTTATTCTGCAGGCTGGAGGTCAGGAAGTACACCAGGCCTAGTGGACCAGTCCAGTGCCACCGATGCCAGGGGTTTGGGCATGGCTCCAGCCACTGCCACCGTGAGCTCCGCTGCGTACGATGCGGTGATAATCATCCGTCCAGCCTCTGCCCGACGGAAGCTTCAACCCAGGCCAGATGCTGCAATTGTGGAGAGGCCCACTCTGCCAACTACCGTGGGTGTGTCACCTTCAAAAACGAGAAGCAGCTCTCGTATGCTGCCGTTGCCAGGAGGGTTCAGAGGCCTGTACCTTCCAGGATTGAGCCTCCTAAGCCTCGAGAAGCTCCTGCTCGTGCGCCTCCTGCCACCGTAGATGACACGGCGGAGCCCTCCACTGAAAAGCGGGAGGAAGACGACTTCGAGATGGTAAGACGTCGCCGTCATCGCCTAGCTCGGAAGCCGGAAAATCGGGGGGGCTCGTTCTCGTTCAACTCCGAAGACCTCAACCTCCGAGAAACGTCAACCTCCTGCCTCTCATCAACAAGAGAACCCAACAATCGAGGACACTCCTGCCCCTGCCAGACCAGCACTACCCAGGCCCACACCGAGATCTCGTGCTGAGCCACCTAAGCCTGCTTCAAGCCCTAAACTACGAGCCCAGTCGCCCACACAATACATCACGCCGACTTCTCACCCAGCTTCCCTCCTGCCTCAGGATCTCAAGGTAAGACTACATCAGATTCTTTCTCAGCTGACCAACATAGTGGCGTTGATGTCACGCCTCATGGACATGTTGTCCACCACCATCCATGGGTAAGCTGAGAGGTGTCAGCTGGAACGCCGACGGGCTGGCAAACAAGCGGCTAGAACTCGGTCAGCTACTAACTGAAATGGATGTGGACGTCGCTCTTGTACAGGAGACTCACTTCAGGGCGACAGATCGCTTCAATTTCCCCAATTACCAGATATACCGCACCGATAGGCAGCTGCAGAACAACCGACCCGGCGGAGGCTCGGCGATCATGGTGCATCGGCGAGTGACCCATCGTCTCCTGGCAGAAGTCCCTGCCCCAGGAGCTGAGATCACCCAGATTGCCATCCACTACAGTGGAGCCGAACTGGAGATTGTCTCCGTGTACAATCCACCTAGAAAAACTCTGCAAACTCGCTGCCTTGATGCCCTGCTGCGTCCTGGTTCCCCTGCACTTGTTGCTGGGGACCTCAATGCAAAGCATCTGGACTGGGGATGCCGGAACACCAACTCCAACGGCAGAAGACTCCACCGTCTCCTGGACAACCGACTCCACATACAAATACTGACACCTGAGGAGGCCACGCACTACAATCACAATGGACAGCACCTCCCGGACATACTGGACATCGGTCTAGCTGGCTCGCTGGACGGACACATCGAGGTGTTTGCAGTGTCTGATCTCTCGTCAGACCACGTGCCAGTTGTCTTCAAGTTGTCTTCAAGCTGTCATCGTCTCCATTGCCTGGCAGGATTTTTCGGCAGCTCCGCAGCTATCTCCGCCTACGGACCTTCTCCGTCAGCGTTACCCGATCCACCTCCACGACCCGCCCAGTGACATCGGTGTGCCAAAGGGATCAGTCCTCTGCCCAATCCTGTACCTGTGGTACACAAACGACTTTTCGGTCGCTCCGAGAGTGCAGCTCTCCCTGTACGCGGACAATGCGCTTCTCACGGCCACTTCTGCCAACCTGAGGATGGCTGGGTTCTACATCCAGCGGCAGCTGCACCTACTGGAGCCCTGGTTGACTAAGTGGAGGATCAAGGTCAACGTTGACACCTGTCACTCTACGGCAAACGACATACCGTGGAAGACTTCAGTCAAGTACCTGGGGGTACTCCTGGACTCCAAGCTGACCTTCACACCCCACGTCAAGAGGATCTGTGGCCAAGCGAGGAAGGGCTTCGGCAGCATCGGCCCCCTGCTCAACTCCACGAAGCTACGAAACAGGACGAAGGTCCTGCTCTACACGGCTCTGATACGACCAGTGCTCACATATGCGGTCCCAGCATGGTACCACCTCACCTGCAAGACCGCAAGGAGGCAGTTGTTTGCTGTCCAGAGCGTGTGTCTCCGGCGGGCCACTGGTTCGTGAGGAACACCGTAGTCAGGGCTCCTTCCAACGTCCCTACCATCAGGACCTTCGTAGAAGGCCTGACATCGAGCCTTGAGGAAGCTGCAGAGTCCTCACCGTGGGATCACATCCGTGAGCTTCGCGCCCAGGAGGTCCCACAACTGCGTCTTCCCATGGATGGCTGATGACATCGGGTACAACTTCGACTGCCCCACCGCTACTAGGGCTTTGACCCTCGAGACACAAGGCAAAAGCCTAACCGGCAGAGGCCTTGAAAGATGTGGGGGATCCACCCCCCCACAGTCACAGCGACTGGACTTGAAAACCTTTAATGAATTTGAGGAAAATAGTTGTAAACTGATTCTTTTTAGACACTTAGAGTACTAAAGGGATTTAAAACCATAAATCACAAGTTTTTACGGTTCGTTCACAAAAAATACGAAAGTTATTTGTAGGTCAAGATAAAACAAGACAAAAAATTATTGTAAAAATAAAAAAAAAGTTAAATTCATAAAAAATTATAATCCTTTTAACTGCAAATGGAACTGTTCCACTTTATTTGCTGGTTTTTATTAATTATCGCTAAATCTAAGATGGAAATAATTGATTTCATTAAGAGAAAATGAAAAAAACTTTGAATTGTAAATCAATAAAGTAACTCATCTATAATTACTTGTCTCGATTCTGGTCTTCGTTAGCGTACTCCGGGTGTAAATGTTCCGCGTACTGCGTGTTGAACGAATTGAACATTAAAACGAACAATGAAAAAGGTCCTGGTCCTTGTCAAGCTTTTGGCCATCGCACTTATTCCAGGTCGTGCTTCTATAATCGTGAGTTCAACAAATTTTGTAAATAACACTATTGAGTTTAATAAAAACTGTGTTGTACACTGTTGTAATTTTCATCTTTCTTTTTAATGCTTTTCATCTTCACTTGCTTGTTTACGTCATGACTAATATTAATATTAAATCGAATTTTTTATCAGATTACCTGAACAGATACATACTATAAAGATAACATGTTTTATTTCTCGTCTTACATTAACGTCAACGTAATAATTTATCATAATTTAGATCCAATACTCAGGAACAATACTCGATATGTCATATCATTGCTAAATAGTATATCTGCAACGAAAAGATTCTTTTAGATTCGAGTTTTCACTTCGATGTATCTAACTTAAATGGTCTACATAACATTCTATGCAGACCTGTAACATTCTTTGCAAGTGTAAAGTTCCTTAGAGCAAATAACTTACTATAGCTATAACTTATTAAATAAACAATACATTATTTGAAAAGTAGGTTTGAGCTGATGCGGATTAAATACTATTACTTTTAATTTTGAAATAGTTTACGCAGATCTGCTTGTAATAATCAACACCTGTATGCCGCGGACAAAACTTAGGCTATAACTATTTTCATAACCAGTCTGCAATGTTCAAACTTCTGTCAGGTTATCGTACATCATATAAAAAACAAAACAAATAACCTAACTTAATTAACTCGTGTGATTTAACTAAATCGGTAGCTACATTTATTCCTTAATTAATGTATAGTAAACTTATATTTTTAAAGCTTTTAAATAAAATTACAAATGTTATGCTAAAACATGTTTGTCATTAATTAGCATATCAAGATTTGTTGAACTTTTGTAATTTTCAAAATGTTCTAAATTAGACATTAGGTAAATTGTTTTGCTTATGTGTAAATTTAAATATTTTTTATATTTTGTGCATTTATAACCAGTTTTATTTAGATTACCGCCAACTTATATTTTGATCATTTGATGTATCAGTTATTTTGCTTGTTCCTTAAATAATCTAATTTCGGTGGTTAGTATTAGTATAAATACGACATACTACTAGTATGTAAAAAACACATCCAAATTCATATGAATACTTGTTCTATTTGATAAAAAAAGTAAACCATTTCGACCTGAACGTATTGGGTACGGGGGTCAACAATAGCCCAAAAAATGTACTACAATTTTTACAAAACCAATAAATGGAATTTCATGATTGCAGTAATATTTCTAGTCCAAAACCAATAAAAAAGTGAATGAGGATTAAAAATTAGTTTACATTGTAATAGCACTATTTTCAATAAGATCTATCCTTTAAATTGTGATGTAATTAATCGCTAAAGCTGAGATCTAAATTGGTTGAGTGACGATAGATTGTGAATATGAATCAGTGATTTCTGAACAATAAAAGTATGTTACCTGCAACTCTACGCTGCGAATTTGAGACTTCTTACTAAAATATTGAACATAATAAAACAACTTAAGTCTTTTCTTTCCCCTGTTTCCCTGGATATGATTAACTTCCATAATAATATATTAGTTACGTATTTTTCATGCGTTTTCAAGTTACTATCAATTGTGGCTTTACATCACGTCTAATACAAAATATTCAACCTAATTAATGTTATGTGACTATACACCTATTGAGTACAACTATACCATAAAGAGAAAAATTTAATTAAAACTTTATTTTAAAGATAAGTTCCCTTATTCACTTTAGAGTATGTGTAAATATATTGCTGTAAAGACTCACTAATTAGGGATCATTTCCGATATGAACGTTTAACGCTATTGCTAATTTGGTTACTTAAAAACCCCTTATGTGGATTTTACAGGTTTTTGCTTTGCCGTACCGTATTATCAATAATTACTTTTTAAGGTTCAGTTAATTTCAAGTTTATATTATAAATTAATCATCTTGACCCAAACATGCAGACAGTACCCAAAAAAGTTTACAAAACCTTTTGGGATTTCAGAATATTAATGATAACCAACAATGTCAAATTTAAGCAAAACTTATACAAACCACACACATCACAAAAGGTAAGCAATAGCACAATTACCAAACAAGCATGTATAGAATTAATCAATGACACGTATGAGGAACACTTGCACTACTACACAGATGGTTCAAAATCCATATCCGGGACAGGTGCAGCTTACTATGTACCATAGCTTTATATCAATGTGAAACCGCACATCGCCACTCGCACACCCACAGCAAAACCAACAGGGAAGCGCGTGCCCATGGTGGCGAACGGGATGCCGGATCAAAACTAAACTAGGTAAAAAAAAAAGAACACCGTTGGTCAGTATACTCAGGTTCATTTACTAAGACAATAACATGGGCCTATCCAGTCAATATAAATATGTATATATATACTATAAAAAAAAAAATTAAAGTGCCCACAGTAGTATACCTCAAACAATTCTTGTCAGGTTGTGCACCTGCATACCAAAAATTAGAAAACGCCATAATTTGAAACAAGAAATGCCAATTCCACCCGGTATCCTTCGGCTAAGGGCGGGCTCCTAATGAAATCCCAAGAAATAACTAAATAATATCTAAAACTAACTTAAAATTAAATAACAAAATATAAACTATATAAATGGCAACAATAACAATATCACAGGGTATCACAGATGTTGACTGGTAGGTATGTCCATCATGGTGGCCGTTCCTTCAGCAGAGCGCAAAGGCGAAGGTTCTCTGCGACCACGCATGATGGAGAGATGGCAGGAGAGAAAAACAATTCATCCCTTGGACCCTGAAACCAGGTTTCAGCCTAGTACCCCTTTTAAAGTTAATAAAAATTAATAAATAGTTGCCAAAACAATATAGATTTTAATAAAAGTAAAGTTGCCAAAAGTTATCTATCAAGAATTTTAAGTTAAGTTTAAATTACCAACAATTTCAAAATATCACAGACCAATCAATTACTGATAAAAATTAAAATAAACCTTAATATAGAAGCTGGTAACATTAGAAAACAATAAATAAACAAGATATTCCATTTAAAAGGACTTAAAACAATAAGTTATAAAGAAATTTATTCGAGGTATACGCAGTAGCCTACCATACGTAACAATTTTGGTTAAAACATTTTTTAAAAACAGGCATTTATTGACAGAATAGGCTCAAAATTGGTGAAAAGCAGGGGGGAAGGGCATCCTGCACTTAAAATAAAATTCCCAACTCAAAACAACAACCCCAAAGAAAGTTAGTATGAAAATCCCCTCTGTCACAGAACAAAATTAAGCGTTTTACTCTTGGTGAAAAAAAAAAATTTTAATGATTAGGAAAAAAACTGATGGCCAAAAGTAGCAGCCTAATAACAGGAATCTAAATTTAAAATTTGATGGCAGAAGGCCTTAAATTAACCAAGTAGGCTATAAGGGGGAGTTATGGGCTAAAAGACCCGAAGAACGTTACATCTCTCAGAAAGGCTTATAATTTAGCAAAATGAACCTTCAGCAGTCTCTCTGGGTTTGTTTACAAAAACTACATAACAAGTGACACATTACAAACAATATTGGCTGCAGAATAAAAAGAACTGTAACATAAGCCTAGGACTGGTCCTCACTGAGAGACAGAAAAATAATTTAAGCTGAAGAGAAAGGGTGAAAAACTAATAAAAGTGTAAGAGAAATAATTTGGAAGCCAATTTAAAATTTAGTTAACAGCCAGAAGTACTAAAATTTAATAAAAAGCAAAACTACAATTTGGAAAACCATGTGCTCTTAACCTTCACAGTTTGAAAAAAGAAAATAATCACTAAATTTTAAAAGAAAGCAAAACTTACTCATCAGTGAGGGGCCGTAAACCTAGCCGCACATGTTAGAAGGAAACAGCTCAGCAAAATTCCAAAACACTTAATTAAACAAAAATATTAAAATCTGGAGCTACTTCTAACCAGTACACCACGGCTCAGAGTCTCTACGCCACTCTGCCGGGAAAGGCCAAACGCCTTCAAAAGGTCAGTCGCCTCTGCAGCCAATAAACCACACACACACTATATAAAACACACATGAGCCGGGGAGATATAGGTATTGAACCGGCTCAGACTCCCCCCCAAAAGGAGGAAACTCCCCTCTGTTAAATTTCTTCAAAAAGAAAAATCGAACGAAATGCCTCTCCCCCCCAATGATTGAAGAATTATAAACCGGAAAACCCTTAAGTCTGCAGAAGGGAAAACCAAGAAAATCCAGTTGGAGGCAAGAAAACCCTCCAAGAGTAGCGTGGGTACAAAGAAGAACACAGGAACCTTGATCAGAAGAAGGAGCAGAGGTGATCAGGCCTCTGGACCTTAAAAACCCTCCCGCACAGACTAAAGAGAAATCACGGATGACTCCGGCAAGGCTTCAGATGGGATATGTGCGCCTTCCTGAAAATCTTCCCGGACTGAGGATCTCCCAGTCGGGCAGTCACCGGAGTCAGAAACTTCAAGATGCGCGGTGGGGACCAGTCCACCTGTAGCAAAGTTTAGCAGCTCTTTTATCCACAGCCGAACTGACTGGGTGAGCCTTGCAGTAAACTAGATCCCCCACCTGGAAGGGATTGGCAATACGACCTCGGTTGTACTTCCTCCTTACTAACTCCCTAGCCCGAATGAGATTCCGCCTGGCTGCCTCCCAAGTGGCTTTCACATTGGGAGTACCAGGAGGTGGCAGAAGATCGCTAATTTTCCAAAGGTTCGCCAAAGGGTTGTTTGGCGGAAAGCCAAATAATAACTCGAAAGGTACCGCCTTGTGACTTTCATGCTGGGCCGTATTAAAGGCAAATTGGATCCAAGGTAGTTGTTGATCCCAGGTGGTCTGATTTTCCGCATGAAAGGCAATGAGAGCAGATCGAAGATTGCGATTATAAAACCGTTCGGGCGTGAGAAGGCTGAGGATAGAAAGGGGAAGTAGTCACATGGCGGATTCCGTGCCCAAAGCACATTCTTTTAAAGATATTGGAGACAAACTGTGAACCATTATCGGAAACTAAGGTGGCGGGGATATTCCAAAAGTGTTGAAAGAAATGGTTACGAAGTGCTTTGCACCGTGAGCTGCGCGGTAGCACACTCCGCAATGGGGTAACAACCAAACACAAACTTGGAGAAGGCATCCACACAAACAAGTAGGAACTTATTTCCGGACTTGCTACGCGGGAGAGGCCCAACATAGTCAATGAAAACCTTCTCCAAAGGTTTTTTCCGCCACCTCAGATGACAAAAGACCCAACTTGGTATTTTGAGCGGGTTTTGCTTAGCGAGCACAGTTCACAAGAACGTACTCGAGCTGCAATATCCCGGTCCATACCTTTCCAGATGAACTGATCCCTAATCTTCGCGATGGTCTTATGAATTCCTAGATGTCCGCCCACAGGGAGAAGAGAATGAAAATACTGAAAGACCATCGGTACAAGAAAGCTTGGCAGCACTAACTTAGGTTTTCTCCGCTGCTTGTCACGGCAGCATAGAGCACCTCGGTACAGAAAAATAAGGAGGGTGGGCACCTCCGTTTTTAAGCTCATTGATGATAGCAGTCAGCTCGGGATCCTTAAGTTGGTGTGGAACAATGTCCGAAAATGCCAGAGGAAAGTCTAGGAGCACGCCACAACATGGCGGCTCTGATAAATTCTGGTGGTCGTTGGGTAAGTGATACATGCGTGACAGAGTGTCCGCTATGATATTTGAGTGCCTCGCACGTGCTGCACTGTGAACTTATAGGGCAGAAATTTGGACTACCCAGCGACCAATCTTCCCGAGCTGACGGGGGTGGGCAAGGAGCCAAGAAAGTGCCTGGTTGTCGGTTTCCAAACAAAAATTCTTTATGTTCTAGGTAACGCCTGAACTTGTTAATCCCAAACACGACAGCCAAACATTCCAGCTCATAAACAGAACAACTCTTCTTCTCACAAGGGGTTAACGTGCGTGAAGCATAAGCTATGGGCTGCCGGATACCATCTACTTCTTGCGATAAAAACAGCAGCAACGGTAAGGAGGAAGCATCAGTTTGCAAGACGAACTTACGACTGAAATCAGGCATAGCCAAGACTGGAGGCTGCATCACTGCCTCTTTCAGCTGCTCAAAAGCAGTCTGTTGCGCTTCACCCCACTCAAACTTGGCACCCTTTTTCCTAAGAGAGTTCAGAGGGGCCGCCACTTCAGCAACATTGGGGATGAAACGACGATAAAAATTTATCATTCCCACAAAACGGGCAATCCCCCTTGGCATCCTTAGGAGGAGGAAACTCCCTGATTGCCTGGGTTCTCTGGATCAATACAAACACCTCGAGAAGAGACAAGATGACCAAGAGAAGAAGAAACGATATTTCAGGCTGAGCAAAAAACTCACCTTTTCAGGATTGACGGTAAGGCCAGACTCTCGCAGCCTAGTTAGAACTTCCTCTAGATGAGTCAAGTGCTCCTCATAACTCTCACTGTACACAAGCAGGTCATCCAGATAGTTTGAACACGAACTTAAATTTGACATCATGAAAGATAGAATCCAGGAGTCTGGTGAGTGTTTGGGCCCCCACAGCCAAGCCCATAGGCACTCGGGTGAACTGGTACAAAATTCCAAGGCACACAAAAAGCAGTGAGAGGTCGAGACTCGTGTTTTAGTGGAATCTGATGGTATGCCTGGTTAAGATCAAAAATGGAGAAAAACTTGGCCTTACCAAACCAGTCGAAAGCAGAATGCAAATCGGGGAGAGGCACGGAGTCAATTTCTATCTGAGCATTTGAGCTTTCGATAATCCAGGACCAATCTGGACTTCCCATTAGTTTCGGCACTAGAAAACGCTGGACTGGGAAAAATTTGAGCAAGACGGCTCGATCACCCCACTCTTAAGTAAATCATCAATCATATTTCTCAGAATCTCCATCTTGGGCGGAGCAAGCTTATATGGATGGGAACGTACAGGACGGGTGTCTGTAAAGACGAATCTCGTATTTCCAAGAGATTGGTCGTACCCAGTTTGTCAGTAAGGACTTCAGGAAAAACTGGAACAAATCTGCCTTATGTCCTCAGCCTCTTTCGGCGTAAGATGTCCTAGTTGGTCAGGAGAGTCAAGCTCTTATCTCTTCCATCTCTAAGGCAGCAGTCCCACGAGACTCGGACATCAGAAAAGGGAACGAGCACCCGCCTGGCGAAAGCAAAGAAAACATGACTGGAGGCCAAATCCAAAATCATGCCAGTTTTTCCGATAAAATCTGCTCCCCAAGATGAAAGGAAAAGTCAGGTCCTTAGCCACCAAAAAGCTCCAATCCCAAGAGAAATAATTAATTTTGATGTGAATCTGGGCACTACAGATAATAGGTAAAGGTGTGCGTGAAGCAGTCCAGCAGATAAGTGAACTAGGCTCAACCTGCCGTATTAGCCCAGAGGATTTTAGATCTTCAAAAAACGACAAAGAAATCAGGCTGCGTGCTGACCCAGAATCAACCAGGGCCTTCTGCACCACATTCCCCACAAGCACATCCAGTTGTGGGCAGGTTGAGCGGGCAGCCCTTACTCCCTGCGCAGCCAGAGCAGCAACCTCCCCTCTCGGCCAACGATGATAACTGTCCCCCAAGTCTATTTCTTTCTGTTTTTCTTTCTGTTCTGTATTAAACCAGCTTACCCTTTTACCATCAAAATTAGGTACATATTTGCCCTCAAAATTACCTTTACGGCACGAGTCGGGCTTACTCGTCCGCAAGCTTACTAGTTTTTTTTATTAAGTGGACAAAACGGTCTAAATATGTCCCACTTGCTTGCAGCCATAAACAGGTAGGAGGCTGCCTACGGGAAGGAGCAGCCGCTGGCTCAGACTGCAACCGGAGCATGGACCGGCCCCGGAGGCAAGTGAGGAAGATGCCTTGACATAGCCTCCCTTTGATCATCCGCATCCTGAACCCCTCTAGAGATGATGGAGAGGCGGTCCAAATCCGCAAAAGATGCGGGACGGCTACAAAAAAATCAAACGGGAGCGTTCTTCAGGTTTAATGCCCTCCAAAATAAGGCTCCACCAACTCCGTTTCGCTCAAGCTCAAGCGCAACACCCGGGCTACATCCCGTATCTCCCCGACAAAATGGCTCAACGTCTCGTCTGGTGCCTGAGGACGGTAAACGCGTTCCACCCGCAAAGCGCTCCCTAACCCGAGCAGGTACAAAGAACTCCAAGATCTCGGCGTGGAACTGGTCAAAGGTGGCACCTCTCTTAAGGGCAGTCTAGAAGGCGATCAAAAAGGGGCCTTAAAGGAAAAACTGCGCTAAAATCTGCATAAGCATGGCATCTGTCATACCAGGAAATTCTCTCAGCTTAAAAACTTCCAGAAGAAAATGGATAAGTAAATTAGTGTCAAGTCCATCAACTCTGGGGAAGTGTTGTAACACACTCCCCAAAGGATGAGGCAGTTTGCCAAAGCTAGAAAAGGAAGGCACAACTATAGATGAAGCCTCACCAGCCGCTTCAGGAGGGCCACTACCCATCGGGAGACATAGTAACTCTGGGAGGCTCGAAAGAAAGAGCCGGTGGATGGTTAGCAAAAGTAATGGTAGTGGGAACCTCCGTAGGAGTGACAGCGGTAAATAGTACCCCCTTCTCTTTCACCGAGCGCACCCTCACTCAAACCATCTAAGGCTTGTTTTAATTTATTACTGGCCGAAAAAAGCCCAACTTTTAATATCAGAGTCTAAACTAGGAGCTGACATAAGTAAAAACTATTCTGTCACGCCAATGTAAAAGCTGAGATGCCAATCTAGCCTTTTGCTGACCCGGACATGGGAAGTGACTCAAAATTAATGTCGTCTTCTAACTCTTCCATTCGGGTTTTACAAAACTCAAATTCAGTATTAATTTGGAACTCTGCATTCCAGCTGCGGTCCAACGCTATACAAGCCCCGTAATTGAGCTCTTAATGCCCTCACATCTCCCTCGGGCTTCTGTCCTCTCGCCAGGACCTCAAAAACCAACTCGGGCTTGCGCAGATGTTCAGGCACCAGGGAAAAACGCCATACCAAACAATTCAGACAATATAAATACAACAAGCGTACACAACAATTACTTAGTAACCTAAGTGGACTCAACTCACAAAGGGCTTACACTGACGAGGTCCAAGGTGAAGAACTTAATACCTGCCACCTAATAGAAGGATACCCTGCAAATATACACTAACCACAACCTACAAACACAGAAGCAATAAATATAACAAAACAACACATTGATAGGGGAGAAGTAGAGTACAGTTAGATAAATTTAGCGGTTAAGCAATTTTAGAGTCCCTTGCTCCCTGCAAAGGGTAAGTCTGCAGGAAGCAAGACACTAAACCAATTCCACCCGGTATCCTGTGCTAGGGCGAGCTCCTAATAAAAAAAGTTGTGTACTCTGACCTCTCCCCTACCTAACACTAACCTACACCAACAAACAAAACCAGAAATGAGAGACAGCTGAGAGAGCAGCTAACCACGCTCTGCTACCATTGAAACCGCACATCGCCACTCGCACACCCACAGCAAACCAACAGGGAAGCGCGTTGCCCATGGTGGCGAACGGGATGCCGGATCAAAACTAAAACTAGGTAAAAAAAAAAGAACACCGTGGTCAGTATACTCAGGTTCATTTACTAAGACAATAACATGGGCCTATCCAGTCAATATAAATATGTATATATATACTATAAAAAAAAATTAAAGTGCCCACAGTAGTATACCTCAAACAATTCTTGTCAGGTGCACCTGCATACCAAAAATTAGAAACGCCATAATTTGAAACAAGAAATGCCAATTCCACCCGGTATCCTTCGGCTAAGGGCGGGCTCCTAATGAAATCCATGAAATAACTAAATAATATCTAAAACTAACTTAAAATTAAATAACAAAATATAAACTATATAAATGGCAACAATAACAATATCACAGGGTATCACAGATGTTGACTGGTAGGTATGTCCATCATGGTGGCCGTCCTTCAGCAGAGCGCAAAGGCGAAGGTTCTCTGCGACCACGCATGATGGAGAGATGGCAGGAGAAAAACAATTCATCCCTTGGACCCTGAAAACCAGGTTTCAGCCTAGTACCCTTTTAAAGTTAATAAAAATTAATAAATAGTTGCCAAACAATATAGATTTTAATAAAAGTAAAGTTGCCAAAAGTTATCTATCAAGAATTTTAAGTTAAGTTAAATTACCAAAATTTCAAAATATCACAGACCAATCAATTACTGATAAAAATTAAAATAAACCTTAATATAGAAGCTGGTAAACATTAGAAAACAATAAATAAACAAGATATTCCATTTAAAAGACTAAAACAATAAGTTATAAAGAAATTTATTCGAGGTATACGCAGTAGCCTACCATACGTAACAATTTGGTTATTTTAAAACATTTTTTAAAACAGGCATTTATTGACAGAATAGGCTCAAAATTGGTGAAAAGCAGGGGAAGGGCATCCTGCACTTAAAATAAAAATTCCCAACTCAAAACAACAACCCCAAAGAAAGTTAGTATGAAAATCCCCTCTGTCACAGAACAAAATTAAGCGTTTTACTCTTGGTAAAAAAAAAAATTTTAATGATTAGGAAAAAAACTGATGGCCAAAAGTAGCAGCCTAATAACAGGAATCTAAATTTAAAATTTGATGGCAGAAGGCCTTAAATTAACCAAGTAGGCTATAAGGGGGAGTTATGGGCTAAAAGACCCGAAGAACGTTACATCTCTCAGAAAGGCTTAAATTTAGCAAAATGAACCTTCAGCAGTCTCTCTGGGTTTGTTTACAAAAACTACATAACAAAGTGACACATTACAAACAATATTGGCTGCAGAATAAAAAGAACTGTAACATAAGCCTAGGACTGGTCCTCACTGAGAGACAGAAAAATAATTTTAAGCTGAAGAGAAAGGGTGAAAACTAATAAAAGTGTAAGAGAAAATAATTTGGAAGCCAATTTAAAATTTAGTTAACAGCCAGAAGTACTAAAATTTAATAAAAAGCAAAACTACAATTTGGAAAACCATGTGCTCTTAACCCTTCACAGTTTGAAAAAAGAAAATAATCACTAAATTTTAAAAGAAAGCAAAAACTTACTCATCAGTGAGGGGCCGTAAACCTAGCCGCACATGTTAGAAGGAAACAGCTCAGCAAAATTCCAAAACACTTAATTAAACAAAAATATTAAATCTGGAGCTACTTCTAACCAGTACACACGGCTCAGAGTCTCTACGCCACTCTGCCGGAAAAGGCCAAACGCCTTCAAAAGGTCAGTCGCCTCTGCAGCCAATAAACCACACACACACTATATAAAAACACTCATGAGCCGGGGAGATATAGGTATTGAACCGGCTCAAATGGTACGTTTTCATTGGGAAAACAATTTTCCAGTTACCAGCTGAACTCCTGGCTATTTTAAAAACAATACAAACCTTAAGGTCAATATAACAGCAAAATATAGTAACCCTCACTGACTCACAAGCAGCTATAAAAGCACTTGGTAATGTTTATAATAGATACTAATAATAGATAATATAATAGTTTACAAGGAGAAGATATCCCGGTGAGTATTATCCATGAGGTTATTGAAAGTGATAAAAATGAAACTTCAGAGGATCCCAGGACACACAGGTATTTACTATAATGAACATGTAGATAACCTAGCCAAAGACTCATAAATTACGGCAGTAAGGTAACAAATATTTACATTCCACCAGATGACTTCAAAGCCTTCCAACGGAGAGAACCGGCAGCAGCACATGAACAGGTGTACTAACTTTCACAAAACGCGCAATAGTACAAGCAAATTCACACAACGACTGCCCATAATCGATGGTATGACACCGCAGACTTTAACAGATGGGAAGGGGTAAACTTTATTAGATTAAGATTTGGACCTGCCAGTGTAAATTGTAGACTATATAAAATTAAAAATTAATTCACGCCTTTATGTGTAAGCTGCACGCAAGGCTAACGGAAACACTCGATCACATAATGCTACAATGCCCAGCTTACGAGTTTGCAAGAGATCAGTGTTTCAAGTTAAATAAAGATTTAATAAAATTATTTAATGGTAATGTAATATATTTAATGAAATTAGAAGAACAAAATAATACAAATAAATAAACATATATCTCATGACCATAAACAAACGCAATTAAATGTAAATCAACATAACAAAACATTTATGAATCCTGGTTTTTGGGCTTTATTTCCCTGATCCTTATTTCGGATAAGTAATGCCTGAAGGATCCCTGGCGAGAAGATTCCTATAATCCCTAAAATCCAACAATAGAATCCTGTAACGATCCCACTATTAGTTTTAACAAATTGTATTTGTAATTGTATTTTTATTACAAATACAAATACAAAACATATTAGGTGCTATGCAAACATATATATTCGTACCACTAACCTTAAAACCAATTAAACAACACAATAAATCTCAAGATTATCACAATTCGTATGACAGAAGTTTAACAAAACCAAAACAGTGAACTACGAGGCTGAATAGGAAAAAAGCCCGAGCCTTTTATAAATAAAAAGAAACAAAATTTTATATATATATATATATATATATATATATATATATATATATATATATATATATATATATATATATACTCTGAGTCACTGCGGCCTGAGCGTGGCTGAGGTGTACAGTTTGCCACTCGTTGCCTCTCCCTAGACATCGTAGTGGCTGAAATTTCTGGTGACAGAATCACATATATCCACCATATGTGAACCGTCTGGATCCGCAGCGTCCTGGGTACATCATCCCTTAATATTATTTAAGATTGGGGAAGAGAAATTCCAATTCTGCCGTTATAATATCTTGGATAAATTCCGTGACAGAGAGATCTATAACGTTATCCTGTCCTATTATACCCATTTCCATTAATTTCAAAGAATTTCATTACAAAATATATTTCGTAAATCCAGAAAAATATTGGTCAAAATAACTGCTAAGTTCAAGTTATATGTTATATTATATTTTAGAACCCTTACTGTGTTTACCTTTAACATGTTATTTGTTATAGGGTAAAAATTACTTCTATATTGTTTGAAATTGAAGACGTACCATCTTATGTCATAAACTAGAAGTACTGTATACTTATTTGAACTATCTTACATATAATTATAATTATTATGAATTATAATTATAATTATTATGAATTATAATTATTAATTATTATTATTATAATTATAATTAATTATACTATAATTTGGAATCATAAGTGCCCTCAATTATTTCATGCTCTATAACAGGAGTTTGCTGGAAAGTCAATACCTCTAAAGAAGATCGCTGCACAATTACGTACCTTCTAAAATTGGTGTCCCTTTAAAATCATAATAATTGTTTATATTAATATAAAAAGGGTGGCCAAATATAATGGTCATTCAGATTTTTTTAGCTATAGCTTTATAATTTACGCAAGCAAACATTTGCATTAATTATATTGCAGTAGTATGTTGTATCCCTTCCTAGGTTGTTGGATGAGCGTTAGAGAAGCCTATCACTCGTGAAGCTATAAAAATTCATTTCTGTCTATTTGCCAGCGAGTATGTTGCATTGTCTCTCAGTCTATCCATCTGTTTGTATGTATGTTATCTTGAAAAGAATCTGACATACAGACATCAATTTTAGAAAGGAATTCATTTCTTTATAATCAATCACAAGATTGCTAATGGTTAATGTCTCTCCATTGGATTTTGGTGAGCATTTGTAATTCTTTTTAAATGGATCTTATGTGTAATCATTGTGGAAACTATAAAATATCAGAATACTTGTATTTTTAAACCAGCTAAATACAATTATATGACATCTTAAGATGTGACATATTAACAGATGCACTTTATTCATAAATTAAAATGGAAAAATAATAGGTAGAAAAGTTAGTGTTGAAAGTATGTAACATGATATTGTTGCACAATTTTGCACTAATAACTGACAAGAACTTGTATTATTTTGAAATTGCAACAAAGTAACTCAATGGATAAATGTCAATGTACCTTGCGGCATGTTATCTCGAAAAGGATTATCTCTAGAATTATATGAATGACTAATTTATAAGTCGTTTCTACGTAGATAAGAACAGTTCTATGACGGTGCATGGCCGCCCATGGAATTGAGCTGAGCGTTATTGTAGACTGTTTAAGAGCTAGATCAATTAAATCTCAACAATTACATGAACCATAAACAGTAAAATTGCATGAAACTTCAGTGAAGCTTGTAACGTTACATTATAATCAAATTCATTGTGAAATAACACATTTGCAATGACTGGAGGTTTCCTGAGAATCTCAATACTGAGAGCTGTTCATGTTGTAGATAGTTGTGTGTTATCAGTACCTTTCTTGAAGTACATGGTTGATGCAGTTTATATTTCCAGTAATTTTATTCATAGAATATATATTAGTAACAGAAACTAATAGTAAATTTTAATTTGCAAAAAAAATCAAAAAAAAATTTAATTGTACAACTTAATAGTTGCTTAGAAACTAACCATTTTTCATAACAGTGTGCCAGGTTTCCTGAGCCTGGTAACTGTCAGTATTAGACACTCTCTTCCAGGTTTAAGCTATGTCAAATTCCAGGCCTTTACAAAACCATGAGATCTGCACAATGCTTACATGCTCCAATCACTATCCACGACAACTAAGAAAACCAAAGGATCGTAACTGACTACCTTAATCACTGACCTGAAATACATGACAAGGACATTTAAAGTTAAATTCTTCAGCGGATTCCAAGGTTAGTTAATATTGTCATTTTATTAACAATGTTAAACAAGATGCTTACTAAAGTCATATGGTAATGCTTGATTCCTGCAGAGTATTCTCAAGTTTTAAAATTTCTGCTGATAAATTTGTCACCACAATGGTTCATTCTGGTTTTCCATGTAACAAATAAAACAATTATTAGTCGCTGTAAAAATTAAAAAGTGATTTAGAAATATAAGCACTTCTTTTAATTTACCACGTCAATAGACTAAATGTTATATCTTTTACTGTCAGGTAGGACTCTGGTGTTACATTCAATAACTACGTGAAGACCTCGAACATTATAGGCCATATATCTCTCAAAAATGGTCAACAAAGTTTTAGAAAAGTATTAAATGTAATAAATAAACGTACTTTACGTAGATGTTTACTTTTTAACGAGCAAACACAAGTTTTTCAAGTCCTGATCAATACTTATATTACTTGAGATTGCCAGAAAAATGTCTGATAGATATTGTTATGAAATAATTCTCCCCTTGATTAAATTTTTAGCAAATATGTAATATAAAATATTTAGTGATAAGGTGGAGTGCAAGACTTAGTGAACTGTATTCTGAATCGATCCTTTCTGTACTTTTTTGGTACAGACTGAATTAAAAAGAGCTCAAAGGACAAGTATTTACATGCTAATTATTAATACAATACATTTTTCTAGAACAATGTCAACGAATCAGGACAATCAAGGAATTAAAATAATGAAAGATAAAAATTAAATTTACACCATTATCATTACATAGAAACGGTTCCATTGTTTTGTGCTGTGCTTAATAGTGATTAACTATGATTTAAACTACTTTGGGTAACAAGAGATACCATGAGGAGAAACTTAGACCCCTAAACTCTTCCATGTAAGTCCTGCTTTTGGTTCTGGTCATCGCATCGTTATCTAGCTGATGTTTTTCTTATGTACTGCATGTTGAATGTATTCAGAACTAAGATTATGAACGGTTTTAAAATCAATAAATTAACTGTTCTGTTGCGTTTTCATGGATATTATGTAGCCTTTTTACGTGCGTTTCACGTGTTTTTCTTTTGCAAACGTTACTTCTTTACGTAAACATAAGTATTTACATTAAATGGTGTCCTTGTTACGTGATTGACTATCGATATACATACTATAGGGACAAATATGAATTCTAAATATATATTTAAAAGATCTTCTGTCTTATTCTATATTGTAGATGCAAATATATTATTTTTCAGATAAAAGGCTCTGAGTCATTTCTATACGGCATTTTTACGCTGTAGGAAAATAGTCTCTTTGCATCTATAAAACGTACGTAGATTACAAAAAATGCTTTCATGTATCTAAATTTTACAATTTACAATACATTGTACTTTTAATTTTCCATGATAATAATTAATAAGATACATATACACGTAAGTATCACATATAAAAAGTTTGATTCTGGATATTCCACGTATATTCATCGTTGAGCATGTCGTGTTTATTAGATTAATTAGATTTTATATATGAATAAAGTTTAAAGTATATTTTATTTGAAATTTATATCAGGTATAATTTTATACAAAAATGTAATATTTAAATTGTTATTGGACATACTTTTTTATTTTATGGTTAAATCTCAAAATAATATAAATATAATATTATCAATATATAAATAATATTTTTTTAGGAAAGAGGAAGATTCGATTTTAACCAATGTGCATGAATAAATTCTCGTCAATAACGTATAATTAGGAACTTAGGCTTAGCTTATATTTTCCTAAATAAAACTTATTACTACTATCAAGCCATTTATTTAGGATATGTTTATTTAAAATAATCCTCCATTATTTTATTATATAATCTAGGTGAAGTGTAAAAGCCACGCTTCCCTGCACATATAAGACATGTAAACTGTACTTAATTGAGTACATTTAGTTCATTTTTAGAATTGGATGTAAATTTTCAAACAATTTAGTTTTAAGATTTTCAAGATTTCTACCATATTAAAAGAAAATACAAACAGATTATCTTACAAAAATATATTTTATAACTTGAAACTAAGGATTTTTAAAATTTAATCTTGCAAAGAAATAGTTTCTCGTTAATTATAATTACAATGTCATTTCTTAAGCTACTGTTTTGACATGTAGAATATTAAAATATTTACCTGAACTTGGGTAGTGTACAACTACTACTTTGTATACTTATTTGGTATCATTCGAACACTTACACAATTTTTCAGTTTGAAATACATCTGGCTATAGGGTTCTAATCCCACGATATTCTAAGCTTCCAATGTTAGTTTTATTAAATAATTTTAGTTTAACGGTTTCGTCACTGTATAAGCTGAACACTAAGGATGCATTCCTTAGGGAGTTTCTCAATCCACTAACCAACTTAAAGGTCAGTTATGCAAATATCATCCACCTTTATATAAACTTTTTTCCCATTATAGTTCACACGCATATGTATTATATGAAATATTTCAATTCTGTATGCTTTTGTGTTATTTAATGCAGCTTGCAAATTATTATTAGTAAACTAGAACTATCATGAATTTAATATGTGCGTGTTATTACTGTTATTTTAGAGCTGTATATTCATTTGACAGTAGTAGATTTGCAAAAAAATATGTATTATTAAAATGCACTCGCTGTATAATAGGCATACTTATGAATTTATATTTAACAGTTTTATTTGAAGGGACAAAAACCTTTGGAGCTTTCTTAGTGAATGTATTGATGCAAACTCTTTCTTGCAAATCTCTGTTACTGCATCATTAGAGTGCATTTTATTGTGAGTGTAAAAGTTGTAACTTTATAGTAATAAGTTAGTACAGTACAATTTACAGACACGTTACGTACAGATGTAAAATCGATCAAAGAATGGGAATGAGACATCACATTTGGTTTAGTTTTTCGTGGTTTAGTATTGGTCCATGTCCAGCACGTTGTTGATTGTCCCTAAACTAAATAACCATGATAATCATTGACTCGCAATATGTAATAAAGCCAAACATTAATTCTCTAGTGTTTTAATTTCATTATTACATTTATTTTTTTATGATGCTAGAAAGTGAGTACTAGAGCCTTAGATATAAATTTATAAATTGTAAGCAGAGAGAACAATTATTGTTGACAAAGACTGATTCTATTTAGTCATGAAACAAAAGTTTAATTATTATTTGTTACAGTCAGAATGTTAAATATTTAAAGTTGACAATGCAGTATTATTCTTCATCTTTTGTACTTATTACTTTAATTAGATATTTAGATCTATTCTGCAAAGGAAGAGAGCTCTGGTGTAGGTTTTAGTAACCAGCCGAACGAATACAAATGTATAGACTAAATTTTCTTGCAAAACTTTATAACACTGTATTTAATTAAAGTTATTGAGTTTTTACAATTGTACATGAATTAGTAAGGCAATACTAATTTAGCTAGCTAGCACATACTAGTTCTAATAATATTCAATATTTAGCCGTAAAAAAATCTTAAGATCTTACTTTAAACAATTAGTGAGGAAATACTTCTCACAAACAGCTGTATATGTTTTATCAACTACGTAAAACAGTTAACTTTGAATATTGACTTTGGTATGTTGAAAATTGTTTATCACCTATTATTCTCCCTGGACTCTTTTGTTACAGAGAGGATTAATAACAGCTAAAGGTTAATAACTTCCCTATACAAACTTAATAAAATAATCAACAAATATATAAATTCACTTTATGAACTGTTCTAGTGTTTGAGCTGAGTTAAATAGATATTAAAATTAGGATGTAAATTGCTTTGCATTTATATAATCTATATAAATGCAAAGCAATTTACATCTAATATTAATCTATTAAGTTCCTCTATTTTGCCTTGATAAACTCTAGATTGCAATATCGTATAATATATTGGGGCGATACATATAAGTATTTAAAGATAAATTAAGAACTACCCAAAACCACTTTTTACGTATCATGTTAAAAACTTAAAAAGGGAAATTTTCTGTCCCCTCTAAAAAGAAATATATATTAAACCTACTCAACATCTTTTTGTTTATAAGAGCCTCTGATTGTTTTTTATTAAATTAAAATCTCTCTGTAAATTGAAATAATATTAGAGTAACCAAGGTAAATAAGTCTATTTTCGAACATTCTTTTCAATCACATTCCATTAAACATGAAAAACATTGTGATAAAAAAAGATTTCACCAAATAATTATTTGCCTTGTTTTGCTGCAAGACATTGGCTAATTAAACACCGTAATGTCCTAAGGTGTAAGGTACTTTTATAGAGTTTCACGATCTTCATATATTTTGTATATTGCTTTTTATATTTTTAATGCAAGCGGGGTATTACGTTTAGTATTGTATTAGTATCAGCACCCTGCATGTTGATTAAAAGTTCCATATTAGTGAAGTATACGGTAATGATTTGAAGTGGAAAAGAGTTATAGTTGAATATGTGATTGCTCCATACTTTATAGGGGCTTACTTTTAAAACGTGGTTTGAAAGATTGTGTTTTAGTACATGAACTGCTAAACCATGTCCTCGCAGGAATAACGCAAACGTTTTAGGATTGTCTGAAAACGGTGTAGCCTGAAACATTGGAACTAACCAGTTAGTGAATGTCATCCTGAGTGGACTCATATAATAAAATTGTCACAATTTCTCAACCTACCTTATAGGACCTAAGTATGTAAAAAAACCAATATTTCCTTTCCAATTTCTTATATAAACAGCATATACAACTTTTCCAATCAATTTTATTCTTAATAATTTCTTTTTTAGTCTACAGCCTACTGCATTTTTAAAAAGCTGCAACTTTTGATACTTTTAAGAATTGTATAAGTAATTTCAAGCTTAATTAATAGCGAATGACAATATTATTAAATATCGTGTCTTTAATCTGATATAAAATAAATCACTAATCATGAGTGATTAGTAACGCAATTGCTGTGTATAGTGAAGTAAATATAAGCAAAATTTGAGAAATATCTGACTCTTTTATAATTTTAAAGAAAATTGCTTTAAAATGTAAACTTTAAACGTTTTAACCTTGTATACAATGAGAAAATACATGTCCATTGAGTTATAATTAATCATAGATGCTAAAGTCAAAATTTAAAACTTACAATTCATGTTAAATATTGCTTCATTCCCAAGAAGTCAACGTTTCATCTATAAATTTAACGTTAACTCTTCATTAAGGTCCTTGTAATATCTCCCGGTTATTACGTGTATAGCAGCATTGTAAATATTTAACTGTCATATACAGTTTTTGAATTACCTGACTGCTAAATGAGCCAAATGTATTTACAGCATTGATCAAGAAGTAATTTTTACTGTTTTTTACTGTATAAGAGAAAGTTAATATTCTTTTAAGACTACTTATACTTATTTTATTTTCGCTTGTAAAATTAAATTCTTATTTAAACAAAATTCACTTATAGTTTACATTAAATAGAACTAATGTAGATCATGTAGTGATTTTGTAGTAGCTGGATTACAAAATAAAATATCAAGAGTAGAATTTGTAAGGTATAATTTATATTTTCAGATGTAGGTAAATGTTTACATAAAGATTACTGCAGTAGAGATATCCGATAGTTTTGATAAGGCATTGAATAAATATAATTTTTTTATTCTTCCTAGAAAATGATTCAGTACACATTTTTATAGAAACTAAACACCAGTTTCTTGGATATATAAGATCCTAGGAAAATAATTTATTCACAAGATTCTCTAAATGTACATGCTTTATATTTTTGTTATTTGCAGATCGTTCAGTATGAGAGAGATTTCGTAACATACATATTTATACAGTCATTTGAGTTCTGGGTGAAGCAATAGTGAATTTCACCGAAACGCTTTAGCTTTAGTGAACTTTAGCTTAAAAAACACAAGTATTTAATATTTTAGTTGCACCATTTGTGAGTTTTTTTACCTAAACATTGAAGTAAATACTTTAGATCTGAACATTTACAATTCCTGAACTGGAAAAATTTTGAATGGATAAAGAAGTAAAATACTGCAATGAATTCTAGGTTTTATTGATATATTTATTTTAATTAAAATACTAATGAAGGTTTTTATGAATTCAGTTAAAACTAGATTATGAATACGGTAATAATGCAAAAGTAGAGTGCGTTAACTAAAACTCGAACTCGGGTCTTTAAGTTGATATCTTGAGAAAGAATTACTGAACTACGTTAGAAAACGTCTTTAAGGCACATTCTGGTAATTCTTCAGCATATTCTCACTAGATATACAACTACACCTTTTGCAATAGCAAGGTGTATTTGATATCGCTATATTACATTAATATTGCTATATAATGCAGTTATTGTAATGAAACTAAAATAATATTTAGTTTAAGCAAAGTATTTAAAAACGGCAGTGGAGTCCAGTACGGAATTCTCACTGTAATACTAAGATCGACTGACTTTTTTCGTGTACCATTGGAGAGTAACAGAAAAATGGTTAAATTATAGTTTTTTTGGTAAATTGTTCACAAGTATCGGAATTATTATATGTAAGGATTTAAACATAATTTAGTTGGGTTTTCTCAGTATTAATTCCTTATTATACACTATTCACTGTTAATATTTATGCCACTACCGGATACGGGGGAGATAGCTGTGAGAAATAGCGAAGAAATGGTTTCCTAAAAAGATTATAAGACTCTATCAACGTATGAATCAGATTCAATATTCGAAATGTCGTTCAATATCTTGGAAAATAAAAAGACGATTCTGCATACACGCTTTAAGTACGTGGGAATTAGAAACAGCGGGCTTTTACGGAGAACATGCCAGTGGAATTTATTTTGTATAATAATAAAAACAATGCAAGATATAAGTAATGAGAAGTTATAAAACATAAATTTCTGTTTACTTTTAATTGCGGCAATATTTTTAGAATATATTGTTATAGGTTACTATTTACTCAAACCATAATAAACTACGTACTGATGATATCGAGATGGTGAGAGCAGAAATTGTGATTTATGGAAAATAAAAATAACTCACTGTAGGTCCTGGTCCTGGTTCTCTCTCTCAGCCTCACATCGTATTCCTTGTTCGGGGGTTCCCTGAGGTTCTGCGATTAGGAGGAATTTTGAATATACTACTGAACAGCTCAAAACATTTAAATATACCGAAACTTTCTACCGTTGTTTCCATGGATATATAAAATCTTTATGTGTACTTCTGTAGGGGACATATCAGATATCTCTTTAATAAGAGTCCATAAGTTATCTTACGGAAGTGGCATTCGTTTACAATTATATAAGCAACCACGAGATTTATTTGTACTTATTTTCTAGTCTAGTGACCAAACATTTACGAGTACGAGCAAACAGCCTTGAGTTTCGTAAAAGTGATAAAATCTTTCGTCCAATGATGAAATTGATCTTCTGCAAAATATTACATTTGGTACAGGTCGTATTAAAAGTTTCAACGAAGTAACAATACCAAGCGGTATGTTTATTGATAGTAATTGTTTTATTAACACGGTTTAAATCCAACCACCATTAATGTAAGTGATAGTGATATCACCATCAGTCAACGATATGGAGAGACTAATTAACCATTTTCAGCCAAGTATTTGTCACCGATAATTTAAAAAAGATTTGGACACTTCCATTATATTACTTTTTAAACTATTTTTGTATTGTAACTCACTTTAATCCAAATAAGGGCTTTTAATCTGAAAATTAGAGTACAGTAAAAAGCATACTAAAAAGTGTTAATTTACAAAAAGATACTAATAGCGCATGACGTATTACTAGAAGTCTAAAATATAATTTCTTATAACTACGTGGTACCTTACATATATTTATAAACAAACCTCTAAATATAAAAATAATTACATCTTCATAATAGAGGTATATTTATGCGAAAAATTCTCGTATACTATAATGAAATTAAATGAACATTCAAAAACCTGACTAAAATGTCATTCCAGAAAACTATTTTCCTTAACGTTATCAGAGTAATATTGTATTATCTTCCCCAGTTACAGAACCGTTTACTAATTACAATGGAATGTTCTTACCTCACTTTTCAAGAACTGACATGAAGCTAGTAATTTAACGTTAGATTTACAACCGGAATTACTGCCTTAGGTGTTTAAATTTCAAAGTATACGTCTTATATACGTATGTGATGCATTAGCTATAAATGTTTAAAGTCGTAAATAAAATACATATTAATTTCAATAATAAAAAGTGAAGTAAAAAGGACACGAGATATATTGCTTTGGAAATGAAATTATTTTTATATTTAGAGGTTTGTTTATAAATATATGTAAGGTACCACGTAGTTATAAGAAATTATATTTTAGACTTCTAGTAATACGTCATGCGCTATTAATATCTTTTTGTAAATTAACACTTTTTAGTATGCTTTTTACTGTACTCTAATTTTCAGATTAAAAGCCCTTATTTGGATTAAAGTGAGTTACAATACAAAAATAGTTTAAAAAGTAATATAATGGAAGTGTCCAAATCTTTTTTAAATTATCGGTGACAAATACTTGGCTGAAAATGGTTAATTAGTCTCTCCATATCGTTGACTGATGGTGATATCACTATCACTTACATTAATGGCGGTTGGATTTAAATCGTGTTAATAAAAACAATTACTATCAATAAACATACCGCTTGGTATTGTTACTTCGTTGAAACTTTTAATACGACCTGTACCAAATGTAATATTTTGCTGAAGATCAATTTCATCATTGGACGAAAGATTTTATCACTTTTACGAAACTCAAGGCTGTTTGCTCATACTCGTAAATGTTTGGTCACTAGACTAGAAAATAAGTACAAATAAATCTCGTGGTTGCTTATATAATTGTAAACGAATGTCACTTCCGTAAGATAACTTATGGACTCTTATTAAAGAGATATCTGATATGTCCCCTACAGAGTACACATACAGATTTTATATATCCATGGAAACGACGGTAGAAAGTTTCGGTATACTTAAATGTTTTGAATTGTTCAGTAGTATAATCAAAATTCCTCCTAATCGCAGAACCTCAGAGAACCCCCGAACAAGGAATACGATGTGAGGCTGAGAGAGAGAACCAGGACCAGGACCTACAGTGAGTTATTTTTATTTTTCATAAATCACAATTTCTGCTCTCACCATCTCGATATCATCAGTACGTAGTTTATTATGGTTTGAGTAAATAGTAACCTATAACAATATATTCTAAAAATATTGCCGCAATTAAAAGTAAACAGAAATTTATGTTTTATAACTTCTCATTACTTATATCTTGCATTGTTTTTATTATTATACAAAATAAATTCCACCGGCATGTTCTCCGTAAAAGCCCGCTGTTTCTAATTCCCACGTACTTAAAGCGTGTATGCAGAATCGTCTTTTTATTTTCCAAGATATTGAACGACATTTCGAATATTGAATCTGATTCATACGTTGATAGAGTCTTATAATCTTTTTAGGAAACCATTTCTTCGCTATTTCTCACAGCTATCTCCCCCGTATCCGGTAGTGGCATAAATATTAACAGTGAATAGTGTATAATAAGGAATTAATACTGAGAAAACCCAACTAAATTATGTTTAAATCCTTACATATAATAATTCCGATACTTGTGAACAATTTACCAAAAAAACTATAATTTAACCATTTTTCTGTTACTCTCCAATGGTACACGAAAAAAGTCAGTCAATCTTAGTATTACGGTGAGAATTCCGTACTGGACTCCACTGACGTTTTTAAATACTTTACTTAAACTAAATATTATTTTAGTTTCATTACAATAACTGCATTATATAGCAATATTAATGTAATATAGTTGATGTAAGTTGATATTGCAAATGTTAGCGAGACATCGCAATTCAGATGATCTGAATCCATAAAAATGCAAACGAATTATTAATAATAAAAGATCTATATTTAATTCGTATTAGAAATTTAAGTCAAAAATACCCTGCTATTTGTAAAATACCACACATAATTACAAGATTCTTACTTCCTTCTGAGAACTCGCTTCCGAATCAAATAAAATCCTCATATTGTTATTTTTATTACCCTTGAGTCACTACACCAGTGATTCACAGCCAATAAAAAGTCTGAATGACAGCGCTGCACCTTGAGGTGGTAAACAGTAATTGTACAGATCTTCACTTTGACGCTATCTACTAGTTTTTAATAACAGTTTTAATTTTTACTCTTAACGCTATAGAAAATAGTTACCAAGGCTTTGTTTATGTTTATAATTGCTGCCATGTCTTGTTAATATATGCAATTACATATTATTTTATGTCAATTTTTAATACATGTAATTATGTAATACAGATTCAAAAAATCCCTCCAAGCTACTAGTCTCCCATTTTGTCCCCCAAAGTTGCAATCTTAATTGAAAGAGTCTGTTAAATGATTCTACTTGTCTAGTTTTATGGCAGTAAAACCATTTTTTATTAATTTATCTACTATTATAGATTTCTTACGTTATACTGTGAAATGATAGAGTAAGTTGGATAGTAAAAAGACATCTTACGTGAACCTTTTCTCGTAAACTGCTGCTGAGCACAGAATAATAAAATAATCAGATATGAAAAATAACTTTTAGTATTAATGTACTATTTTTATTGAGCATGCCAACAAACATCAAATATGCAGTGCCGAATCAGAACTGTTAAACAAATATAAAAGGGAAAATTACTATATAACATTTACTAAAAATATGCAGCTTTTTATAAGACCAGTCTTAGTTGTCTTTCGACCGAAGTAGGATTTCAGATCTGTGTACGTACATATAACGTCTTCCTCGGGCAACAAGGCAAAACCAACTATGGGATAAAAAATACTAAGACCAAAGTAAATTACAATGGCCATAACTATACTATATATTCCCAGAACTAGAATCCGTAGCCTCTGGACTAGATTAATCTCTACGCTCCAGTCTATGGCATGACCATAACTGTCGAATCTTCCATTTCATCTACTGGACTTCAGAAAAACTCTCGTATTTTAAAACGACCAGCTTGTGGGTAAAACCATGATTTCAAAACTCCCGGAATAAAACCTCCCTAAAGTATGAGAGGCACGAACTAGGACAGTCCTGAGAAACTTAACCTATTGAAAAGCCATTATATAAGAAAAATTACTAATTTATAGAATTTTCATCCATTTTCTAATATTACCCTTGCCATAGACTCTTCTAAGACATGCAGGTCTTTTAGAACATGTGAAATGCTCCTCACGTTGAACTCTAGCATCCGTTTTCTAACGGTATTTTAACTCATACTGTAGTATTATCTTTATTATAAGTAAACTGTAACATCTTTTTCAATAAATGTACATAGATCTGTAACACATCAAGGCGGTGTTGTGTTTTAGCTTCAGCTAATTTAATTGATCCTCTCTAATACACAATACTATGTAATTTAATAATCTTTTCAATGTTCTCAGTTGAGCATTTACATAATTACATTAGTCATTTGCACTCATGTAGTGAAATCTGTAATAGCTTTAATTTTGTAAGAAAATTGTAAAGTGCTCTGTATTATATACTACCTGAATTATATGATATCATAATTGTAAAATGTACGTAGGTTTGTATATGTAAATGAACAACCGAGTAAACAACACAGAACACTTTCCCTGTTGTTCTGTGTATATATTTTATACCACTCACCATAACCTACTACGGACAACAAATCCTATAAGTTGTTTTATTCCAGGATTAAAATCACAGAATATACTTATTTATAACCAGATAATGACAATTGATAAACATTATTGTGTGTTGGTAGGTTGAATGTTGGTAAAAGATGTAACCTAAAAATATAGTTTAATATAGAAATAAAAATCAATGAAACAACTGAAACATACCCGGCAGTGATGTTTATGATGTTTATTAAAATTATGGATTTCCATAGAAACTACAAGGAAAAGTGTAAAGATTTCTTGCAAATATTGTGGGATAGCTTATTATACTTTTTTAAAGTAGTTGAACTCGCAGTAAGTCGGAGAATCACCACCAGGAACAGGATGCGATGGCCAGGAGCAGGACAAGGACCAGGACCCACAAGGATGAGTTCCTTAATTTTATATCACAGTACAAGTGGTTTAACAATCACATTTAAATTTATAAAGTTTTGTGGGACATTGCAGATAAAACTATTACGACTATTACTTTGGTTTGGTGTAGCGTTCATGATTTGGTATTGTAGGATTTGTCATTTTTGTAATCTCTTTGTATCAGTTTAAGGGAGATTATAAAAATATTAAAAATATTAATAACAATAGCTTTTATGAGTAATTTCAATTAGTTTTTTCACAATTATAACTAACCGTTAGACACCATTAACAGTTATATCACCTTCAGACAACTGCATTTTATATCTAAACAAAATTTATGTATAATATTATGTTTTATTTACACTTTCAGTTGGGCTAGTTTATGTTTACATACTGGAAATATGATATATGAAAATTGTAATGTTTAACCCATTTATACTTTCCCACTTGAACTCCTACAGAAACTGTATCAAAGATTGTTTTCTGTCTTATGAGAAATTCCTCAATCCTTTCTAAAGAAAAGGCAGGTTTATGTGATAATACAATATATATATATATATATATATATATATATATATATATATTGCCATCTTCTAACTTTTATAAGATAATGTACTGGCTTCTCTGTGAATTCCTTATATGATACCCCAAGGTAATAAACATTGGTCTTCCTCAGAAGCACTTATATAGCCTAAAACAGATGTATACCAATGTATTTAATTCTATGCGACTTATTCAGCACTAATAAAACATTTATTCAATGTATTCCATAAAAAATCTCTTTTTAGGACACAAAAAACTTACAACTTTTGTCGGTAGTATTATCACTCAACTTAGATGCAATATGCTACATACTCTCTGCTATATATATATCATTTAGCCATGCTTTAAATTGACTCTTGCATATTAGATTGTCAAAAATTACCATGCAAAACACTAGACTAGAATAGGACACTCAATCAAAGTGGTAACCAGTGGTTCAATGTTCATTCCAATTTTGATTTTTCTGATAGAATCCATTAAAATAATGGTGCATTACTTAGCTAATATATCTAATGTTAATGTATTATTGAATCTATATGTGTATTTAGTATTATTTTCTTTTTAAATCAATGTTTCCCTAATTTTATTTGTAGTTTACAAAGGAATAAATTTAAATGAAAAAGGTTATCTCACGTTTTTGCTATAAATATTGAATTATTAGAACACAGCAATTTCCAAGCAATTAAATTTAAATTTTAAGTCATGAAGTTATAAGCGTGTCAACCTTATTCTGTTGAAAACTATAAATACTAAACAAAATAAACTTAATCCAAAAACTGCCAATTACGAAGTAGTCGCACATCCTTAAAAGCACGCCCGTGCATGTGTTTTGTGTACCCTTAGATTAAATTGGAAAATTGTTCATTAGTATCCATTAGCTATATAGGGACAAGAATGCTAAAATCAAATTCGTCAATTCATTTTATTTTCTAATTATCGATCTAGGGGCTAATTATTCCTTTTTACAATCCAACGCAAAACGGTGAGTTCTGTAATTCCTTCGGATCAAGGAAACAAGGATATCAAAATAATTCCATAAATTTATATTTAGATACTTTTAGAGATTTTTTATTATTTTAGAACACTAAAATTAAGTAATTACAATAATGGAAGTCAAATTTAGCACCAGAAATCTCCAGTCATCTACATTTATTTGGCGATGGAGCCCAAATACGTGTAACTGCTTATAAAATCTCCAATTCATTAAAATTTGTTTTATTTCCTTTTTAACATTTTAAGGTAGGTAAAAACTCTATATTCATACAATCAGTGTAATGGACATATAAAAGCTATGTCCAGCAAAGGCAAATTTTACCAAAATGTATTTATATTTCCCTAAATGTACTTAAATTATTGTAATTCACATTGAACTTTATTATTGTGACTAAGAAATTGAAATTATAAAATATATTTTTAATAACGATAGACCAATTTCACTAGTTTAGGCAATAAGGGAATTTTAGTTTTGACTGTGTTCTATAAAAAACTAATAAAATAAATTAAATATTTTGTAAATCTACCGATGCGTTACTCGCCCGTATGCACTCAGTCCACGGACATTTTGCATACTAAATAAACTGCCCGTTTCCTTTATTTTTGGAAATAAAACAAAGGAAGAAACAACACACACCTTTTATATGTTTCATACAATCATGTAAATTAGTAAATACGTAATCTTCATAGTTATATAACGTAAGGTATTATGTAGTGCGCTAATAAACCTACATGATGTAATGCCTTAACTAGATTGTCCGAATTCAACAGTGAAGTATTATACTCACTTGTGGTCTTTTTCTTTCTTCAAACTATTGTAAGAAGTTTATTGGAAGTGTTTGATATTAAAACGAATTACATTCTCATATAATGAGCCTTTGCCGCCTGAGAGGCCTACATAATAAGTCATAAGCCCCCTCAAGTCTCAGTTTTAATTTATTAGTTTTAAACATTATGTTCATCAACAAATTCTTCTAAAAAGTTTGCATTTTAATATATGTATATATGATAAGTGATTGATTTGTTATATATTTTTTTATAAATTTGAAAGTTCGTTAATGTAAACTAATTATTAGCAATAGTATGAAATTTCATGTTGAATATTGTCTCTGAATATTGTTTCCAATCAATAATAATGTAGAACATACATCATTACTGGAGGCAGGGAAGAATCCTCTAATAACCTTTTATTATTTTATATTCAAAAGTTTTTCTCCTTAGAATGCATTCTTTGAATAACAAGAAATGGGATAAATTTTAGTAGTAGTCGTGACGTCACCAATATAATGAAAGCAGATCAGAAACGTGTAACCGGATACATAACATATTATTTAATATCCATGGAAACAACGTAGGATACATAATTGAATGTTCTTAATTAATCATTTGAATTGAAATGAAGCAAATTTTCAAACTTCGTCCAACTCACAACTGGAAGTTTCGCCAAGAACACGATGTGATAGGCAGAAGCACGACCAGGACCAGGACCAGGACTTAATGGATGAGGTACTTTCACTATTTATAAATCTCGGTTTATGCTCTCCCTATTACTTGTCATCCAAAGCAGTTTACGTCATAGTTTTAACGAATATTTATCACAGCACAAAGCACCAGAACAGTAAAGTGTAAATATAAAAATATTAAACCATTATTTTTCTTGAGTTTATATTATAGTTGTAGGATTCTATGGTACGTTTTGTATAGAACTGCTAATTTGTGTTTTCTACTTTATTTCATCCTCTCTGTACCCGAAACATAGGGGCAAGCGGTGTACAATCATTTCTGATCTGAAATCAGGTAGTTTAATTTGAAATATCATTTTTAGTTAGTCATGTGTACTAGAAAACAGATAACGAAATACATGTTATTGGATTATATACTAATATGAGTACCTACCATATAATTATTTAAATAACACTATATAAAAAATTTCTTCCTTTCTTAGATTATGTGTCAATATATTACTGTAAGACTCCTTAGCCTAGAATCTTTATCGATAACGTTACTGGTATTGCTAATTTGTCTATTTAAAAAAAACTTGGATTTTTCAGATTTTTGCTTTTAAGTCCCTAATTTACGAAGTATACAAAACAGTGCACTTTGAAACTTCTCTCAGAATTATTACAGGCCATATTACACAAATAAAATTATATTAAAATTTGACTTCCAATGTTTAAAGATTATTCATTGCACAAAATCTCCTGTGTAACATTTCTTAATGATGGAAACAGTAAATAGTATAGGTGAATTACTGGGAAAGTTTATGGTATGTACGAAAGTAAAATTAATTTCGCGTTTATAACATCCATTAATATTGACATGTATTTATTGCATAACATTTCATTGAACATAAAATGATAACATGTACTTAACAAGTAAAGGCAAAAAGCGAAACAAAAAAGAAACAGGTGAAATATACACACCAGTGTACGTATTAATATTTTTATCCATGGAAACAGCAAAGGACAGGTATCACAAAGCTTTAGATGAATACAATTGTTTTATTTACACAATTCGTTAAACTTAGACCACGTTAGGTTGCAGAAACGCGACCAGAAACAAGTGCCATGGCCAAAAGCTTGATAAAGGCCAGGTCTTTATTAATTGTTCAGTTTAATGTTCAAAGACGTTAGGGCGTGGAAAATCTACACCAGGAGTACTATGGCGAAGACCAGGATCGAGACAAGGATTTATGGACGACTTACCTTATTATTTACAATTCAAAGATTTTCACTATTATTTTTACCCAAAGCTATATACATTCTAGTCTTGCGATTATCAATTAAAGAAAAAAAAAATAGTGAAACAATTCCTATGTTATTATAACAGATTTTCAGTGAAGAGGATTTTAATTTTAAGGACTTTTGCAATGAATTTATTTTCTTGTGTAGTGATACTTAAGTTGATTAACATATAATTATGTTTCATGCGTCAGCAGAAAAAATTTGTTATTTCTGGTTTTAAATCCCTTCAGTACTATAAATGTACAGAAAGAATCAGTCTACAATTACATATTCACCAAATCCAAATGTTTTATTGTCCATTCTCACATAGTTTATAACAAATGAAAAGAGTACTAGGAGAATTATTTACTTCAATTTGACTTAGAAACATTTTTCAGGCATTATATAGTAGTGTAAAAACTTTTTAAAATTGAAAACTAGTGAATTTTAACTGACCTTGGATTAAATTCAAAACGTATTGCGTTAATTTGTTTAAACTCAATCATTTCTAAAAACGTTGTTGTTCAGATTTGAGGAGAATTATAGTCTACATCTTTTACGTTATTCAGTTAGTTTATGAGATTACCACCAGAGCTTTCTTTTACTGTACAAGAGATTATAACTTGCCGATTGTGATGATACAGTTATAGAAACAACTCCTTAGATTCCTTTGTCACCTATACATGGTTCACTTACACTATTAATAAAAATTCTACTCTGAAAAAAGGCAAAAATTCTATATTTGAAAATAATGCCCACTCCTAGTTGTTATGACATTTTCCCCTATTAAAATACGAGTAATAAATGCTAGTAAAGATTGCTATTCAATATTTCTGGTGTTATTGATTAAGCCCATGACGTAGTTATGCTATAAACTTAATGAAATAATGAATAATGATTTATTTTCAATTATTTTTACATAGTTTTGTACATACATAAATCATCTGAAAATTTCCTGGCCACTTTTGCTAGTATTGTGGCCAGGTGAAAAAAAAAAAATTTGTAATTTAAATAGAATTTTAAATTAAAAATTATGAGTCTAGCATTAACATTATAGGTGAAAAAATGTCGTTTCCTGCAGCATCTGATAAAATTCTAAACTAAAAGAACAAATAGACTTAATTTTATATCTAAGCTTAAAGGCAAACAGTTGTTATTTATGACTATATAATAATGCAATTTCAATATTATTACTAACAATGTATGCTTACCTAACAATATAACTATAAAATTTGTCACATTAACAAACTTAATATACATTTATAGAAAACACACTTTAAGGAAAAAACGTACTATCTTATAATACTTTAACTAAGAATACTATTTAAAAAACTTGGTTCATTCAAAGACAATAGCCAATCAAACACTTTTTTGGAAAATTTATATAAATTGCCACTGGATTTAATGCTATTGGATAACTGATTATAATATTTTGGTACTTTATTTCTTACGGAAATATTTAAAATAAAGAATGTAAATTGCCAACTGGATTTCCGGTTGGAAACTGAGGTAAATATATAGTCATCACTCTACTTCACAGACATATCAGTTCCTCACTAACTGGAACATTGTGATGGTCAATATATATATGAGAAACGACTCGACAATCATACAGATAAAGTAACTCGCATGAATTTATATTAGCTCTAAGTTCAAATTTAAGTTTTGTATTGCATTAAAATAGTTATTAGTAGAAGTAATAAACTGGCTCCTTAGAAATTTCTTGGGGTATTAGAAAATATTTGTTAAAGTATTTGTCTTAAAATTAAATTCAGAGCTTAGGTTAATATTATAGGTGATGTCCGTGTTAATAAAAAATAAAAGTTAAACAAAACCCTTTTTTTGAGATTGTACCCTTAATTCCACTATTTAAATTAATTTATAAAGATACTAGTTAACGTCATGTTCAGCTCTGCGTCCTTATATTGTCACATTATATTCCACTTAAGTTAGTTCTGTTATATTTTTAAAACTTTAGTAATACGCTGAGCTTTAGCGAAACTCATCACTTGTGAGGCTTGAAATATTTTAATTTTGTCTGTCTATCAGTTCGCACGATATTCCGAAAACGAACTGACTAGATTTCAACATTTGCATGAAAGTTAATTTATATTTTTGAGAAACACTGTGTTTGATGTATGTGTTAACCGATTGGATTTGGATGAGCTTCAGCGAATATTTTTAAAAATTCTTATAGGTAACCATGATGGAAACTAGAAATATTGAAGAAATAAATATGTAAAAAATTTAGTACTATTATGTAAGATTTTAACAAGTTACATTTTTGTTCGCAGTTTAAAAATAATTTATAATATATTGCAGCTAATTTTAAACGTTAGTGAGGATATTGAACTTTATCGCACTCTCGCCTTTCACTTGCTTACTAGAAAACTGGTATAAAACTTTGAATGAAATTTCTACATAAAGAAAAATGAGTTATACGTGATGGTGCATGTCCGATCTCGGAATAAGGCTGAGTGTCATTAAACTGATTCGTTATTATTTTCATTTCAAATAATACATATTTTCGCAAGTCTATAGGTTACTCGTTACTGGTTAGCTTAAGTTTTATCTAACGTTCTTGTAACTAATCTTTTAATACTTGCAACTAATACACTTTTCTGTCTGACTAATAATCACCTGAGTAGGTTATGTTTAAGTGTTTACCTGTAATAATTTATATAACTGTGAACAGGTTAGCAAATAAACATTATTTTAAACCATATTGTTTTGTAATTCTCTTTGTACACAAAACAAATATCAGTCAATCCAATAATTCTGTACAGGACGCCATTGCTATTTTAAAATATTTAAATATTAAATCTGTAATTTGACAACTCTTTGCTTGAACTATATTATAATTTATTTTTCGTAATAAGAACTTTGCATTATATAGCAATAATAATTATAGCATATTAATGCAAAGGTGCACTTGCATATGTATTGGGCTAATGCTGACAAATTACTAGAATGTGCCTAGTAGACGTCTTCTAACGTAGCTGAATAATTCTGTCTCAACTTATCAACTTAAGGGCCAGAGTTCGAGTTCTGGTTTGTGCACCTGTTTCCGCATAGTAAAAATACAAACTACATACATAAAAATACTTCTTCGTTAGTATTTGAATTTAAAAAACAGTATCAATAAAACCTAAAACTCGCTGCACAATTTAACTTTTTGTTGAATTAGTTTAATTTCTTTCCAGTTCAGGAATTATAACTGTTCATATACTTGAATTTTTAGATAATAGATTTGAATACTTATTAAATACCTGTTCCGTTTAAGCTGAAGGCTAATAAAACTATTGATTTACAAAAACTCAAATAACTGTATTGAATATGTGTGTTACTACGTCTCTCTCATACTATAAATGTAATGTTATAAAGAAAATATGAAAGTGAGAGCAGTTTCAAGCATGTATATTTAGAAAGCCTAAAATAAATTGTATTTATGGTAATGGTTTACTTCACAAGAGTGTTTACTCAATTTAGAAGTTCAGCTGACCCATTTTTATGCGAATTATTAATTCTAGTTAGCCATTACATAGAAGTTAAATTAGTATTAGTTTCAGAGAGAAGATTATTGGAAGATGGAAATAAATTATAATTAAGATTTTTTTAAATGTACGAGTAAAATTTTAATTTACCATGTATTATCGCTTGTGCTTCGTAACTAACTGAATGAGCTGGTAATTATAGACTGTATTTTCCTTCAAAGCTGTGTGAAACCCTATTTAATTATTGACTTTTAAAAGTTAAACATGAACTAGTTTTGTATTATTAATGTTGGTCAGGTAACGTAAACTAATGCCAACTAAATTAAATATTCTGCCTAACAAAAAAAGTAAAGAAAGTTGCTGGTATTCCCTGTTTGTCCCGATGAAGAAAACATATAACGTAATTCACCTACGACCAAAAATTACTGAGCAAAGAACTGTTAGTTTCAGCCATTTCAGTTCACTTCCAGTCTGATTTATTTATGGTCTACAGTCGGGTTTATCGAGTGACCTAAATATTAGATACACATGTGAGTTTTAGAATCAAACTTAGATTTAAACGCACATATTACCAGCCCACGATACTTTACTTAGTGCTATGATTGGTTTAGATATTTTATCCCAATCAAGGAAATATGTGCATACGTGAGATTTCCGGTATAATTGGAAGAATTGCCATCCCTTTGATCTTCCTCTACAGTAAAAATGTTATACGCAATGTTTCAGACTCGCATAATTTCTAGAAATTCCGTATATTAATAGACCCAGGTCATGTCTTGACGTCATTGATGTATGCCAATAAACCTCGCAACATCAATGACTTTAAAGGAAAAATACGTCTAAGTGGAAGTGAAAACCACGAATTATACTAATGGAACGCGCTCTGGGCCGTAGAAATTAACCGGATCAGTGGTTGCGTCCTGTGTTTGCAGGCGCTCAAAATGGGGAAGAACTCACTCCACCCATATGGCACACATTATAGTAAGGATCGAACAACATTTTAAAAAGCCTTATAGACTTAATAATATTGCTATATTCCACATTTGATTTATTGTAACAATTGTTGTCTCCTTATTCCCTTGAATTATTTATTTTTAGTTATAAAGACAGGATAATTTTACAATATCAAAATAATTAAAATGTTGAGTTGGTATTTTTCTTATAAGGTCGGTAATGAAGACTACAGACAATAAAATGTACCAGGTGAAAAAAACCTTTTTTACTAAATGCATATTATTTCAAGATAAACTATATAAAATATACAAACATGACATGCTTAATCTATGTGTTAGTTAGAAAACAAAATTATTTTGGTAAAATTTGCCTTATTCCTAAGTTAGATTTTTTTCTTATGTCCAAAGTTTTCTGTTCTGCAATATTATTAAAAAAGGTTTAAAAAATTTCCCTTGAAAACACTACCAGTAAAATTGTTACAAACTCCTAATGTCAATTCAGAATTGTTCGCATTTGTTTCAGATAAATTAAGCAAATAACAATATTTACAATTGCCAATACATAATCACTTGATCTAATTAATTTACCCTTAGATTAAAAATCAGTAAAAAGTTATTTTACTATCAGAATTATTGACATAGAGTGCAGAACTAGTCGTTGCATTTAACATTTTTTTTCGATACGTCTTATAATCACACTACAAAATATAATATAAAATTTCATCCATAAAGCTAGAACTGTCTTGATTGTCCATAACATACACGGCACTCTCAATTTTATTATTATCATCTAAAGAGAAATCCAAATCACACTTATTATGACCTGACTCAAAAAGGCCAAGATGTGAATTAAGATAAACTTCAAGGCGGTTAGCATTCTCAAATGCTCTGACACTATTTCGAAATATCAGTTGTCTTTTTTCCTCCTTTTAAGCCTCAGCCTCAGCTATGCAGGCTTAGATGTACACTGGTTTATTTTCAAAGTACACACACTTTTTCGTGTCTATATATTAATGGCCCTCCCCGGGATTTGAACCCATGATCTCTCAGTTAGAGATCCGAAACTATAACCATTAGTCTATGGAGGAGGACTCTCAGTTGTCTTACTGCCCAAGTGAACTATTTAGTACTTGGATTATTATTGTTTCCACTCAGGAGAACACAGGAGAAAAATAATTCTAAATGGTCTTGACTAAACTTATAGGCGAACAAAGAGTTAAAATCATCTAAACTTACATGTGTCTCTTAAAATATAATTACTCTTGATATTACTTAAAACCCCTACAGCAAATGTTTTCTTTGCATTCTCCAACACTAATAGTTTTTCATATTTAAATTTAGACAAATAGCTTTCTGCTCTATTTAAAATTTTGTCAACTTTTTCCTTGTTCTGTAATTTTATTGAACCATTATAGCCTTTTCCGAATGGATCCCTACTTTTTAAATAATAAAAATGATTATCTATTATTCTTATGAGTTGAACGGCTATAAAACAGTTTATGAAATGTGAATGTTGTTTTACACACATATATTCTAAAGCGTTCGCTACGCCGAAACTTAGAGTCCGTGCTGCAACCTTCACATTCAATTTCGGTTTTTGTAGAAAACATGTTTGTCTGATAGTTTGTTACATGTTTTTAAACCCAGGTTTTTCTGTAAGTTGTTAAGTTCTTCTATATATTTAAAACAAATCCTGCCTGACTCAGTTTATATAATGTTTCATGTCCGTTAGAGCATTTCGTGCAAGTTTTAACATCTGTGGAGGATCCAAAATAGCACAACTATCATTATTAAAGGAATCAAGTTAAAAAATGGCATTTTAAAGCACGGAGATTAGTACTTGTCCCGTCAAAGTCATGCACTTTGAACATTCACACTCACTTCACTCAGTGTTAGTATAGTACTTTAATCAGCTGCGACGGTAAAATTTATGAAATCCTATTTACAAAAAAGTACCTAATTGTGAAAATATTTGCCTGCCTTTAGTCCATCTCGACGCAGCGCAACTCTTAACCGTATCAAAAATAACAAATATTACCAACACTGACAACTAAATAGAAAAAATTTAAAAAAACTTGACTTGCTCAGAGCAGAAGTCTTGACTGAACACGAAGAGTAGCCAACAGTTCAAAATCCCACGTTAAACGACGATTAGTGTTTCGACATGAAAAGGCGTGGTGCCGTATCGTTGATCGCCGCACAACGCGGTGAGTTCTTGCCTACTTTAAGCGCCTGCGAGCCCGTGGAAACACCCGCAACGCACAGCTGTGTGCGACCGGAAAACACAACATGCGGCTTATGGGCAGTGCGCGTTCCAGTAGTATAGTTCGTTGGTGAAAACTTGTAGTAGAACCGTTGTAGAGTTTTTGCATGCTCGCGCAGTAGAGAAGGAAACTGCATATCATCATTTCTTCCGTGATATCGGAAAGTTGTATGAACAGTTGAAAATAAATTTTTGTGTTTTTATGTAAATACGTCTCTTAATTTGATGTATAAAAACCGGTGCTCTTTTTGAATCACCTTTTATGCACAAATGCCTTTGCCTATTTGCTGAACCTCAACTGAGTGACAACAGTTTTTTCGTGCTATTTCATTTGGTTTGCGTTACTTAAATATCGTAATTATAATTTAAAAATTTTCTGCGAAACTTTTTCTATTTTTCCCTGCATCGAAAACTTCCGCAGATTACAAAGGACATATTAATACAAATTAGCCGAATTGGTTTGCCCTTTCTTGAGATTAATGATTAGCAACACGTTTAGTGGTTTATTTTGATTTATAAGAAAATAAAAGCAACTCATATACTTACGTGCTTTTCTTAGTCCTTATTGTTTTTCTACGAATTGCGGTGAAGTTATCTTTGATCTTTGACCTTCAACTAAATCTCAACTGTGAATAAAATTATGTCTTTTGTTGTTTCCATGGATATAAATAAGATTGATATGTACTCTAAAATATGTTTCACATAGGTTTCACAGGTTTTAAATTTTAATTGTTTATTGTATCAAGTATTCTAAAAACTTTCAATCCCTTTAAAAGAAAACCTATTGAACAAAATATCTTAAAACATTACCCTAACTTACAGAAATAATAATGTACGTGTAAATATACCGGGAGATTCCGATAAAAGTGCTCATTTTTTCATGGATGTTCGACGATGTAAATAAAAACGTTTTTATTTCAATTACACATGCCATCACTAATGTTACGTTTTGGTAGAAGATTAGGAATTTTTTAAATGCCTCCTCGTAGGCATTCCTTGTAAGCATCACGTAGAGTTGCCATTTGAGATTCAGCCAGAAAAAAGCTACTGAATTTAAATATTTTTTGCTTGCTATGTGTACCGAATGGACGAAACACATGGGGTTAGATACCGCTGAGGTCGCAGTAATGAATACTCAATTTTCAAAGTTTACTTATATGTTTAACTGTGGCAAATAAACATAAAAGCACCGCTTTTAGACGTAAAAATTAAATATTGTTCCTACAATTCGGCACCGCATTCATCCAGTGTATATATTAATTCCAAGTGTTTTGCGTAAAGTATTTATTGCAAATATCGCATTTAACTTCTCAGGGAATCAACGACAAAGCCAAAACATGGACCGAATAGTTGTACTGCAAGACTGGAATTATCTCTAAGAAGCTAAGTTTTACATTTTACAATCATAAGTATCATACATTATAAAAATACAAATATTTATAAATTATACTATCTATATTTAAAAAAATGTGTCTTATCAACATTTTCAATATTTGTTAAATATTTAATTTTTTAATTATTTTTTTAAAAACTTAGCCTGTCACACACGTACAAAAGGCAGACAAAACTGTTCTTGTTTTTTCCTTCCTTTATAAATACGCAGAATTGTAATTTTTTCCTTCCATTAACAACATTTATTTAAAAATGCATTTCCCTTAATTCGTTTCATTTTAATTAATTGCTTAGAAATTACCAAATCTTGAACATTCAGGGCATTTTTTTTTATTTAGCAGCAAGTTGGATAGTATTAAACTATAAACCCTACAACATTATTTGCGATGGTATAATTTTCATAAATTATTTTCAGATTTACAATATGCATTTTTTGTCATAATTTTCAGTGTGTAGACTTGAAATAATGTCAACATTTTTATACCAGTTGGCAACCTTTTTACTGATACACAAATTTCCCAACACCCAACGCGTTTAAAGCTAGTTTGAAATCCTGTCCTTGAAATCGCTGCAACTAATGTGAGGTGAAATTGAGCTGAACTTAAAATTCGAGAGGCTTTATAAATTAATTAATTTCATCAATAATTTAACATAATAAAATTAAGAATTGTTTCTAAATTTCAGTTACCACAAATTAATTTCAACTCATTGTCATAATACTAAATATTATCATAAATATGGTTTCTAAAACTTAGGTAAGACAAAGTTTCACTTGAACAGCCAAATGTGTTTTGCAAATTTGTAAAAATCCTTTTAGAAGTATAAAGTTCGCATAAAACTTTTGTTTCTTTATTCGTAGTATTTAAACTTATAATTCAGAGAATTCATTTTCAGGCTATGTTTAATGACATAAAACATGTAAATTAAGTCCATTAACGTGTTATAACTACATTGGTGGGTAAATTTTTGATTAACATTTTTTTTTATTAGTATTATTGTAGCCAATTGAATAATGATAAACATTTTCTTGTAGCATCTTTGTTAGTTTTTAGTAAGATAAGGATTTATTCGGCACGTTTAAAAATTTCAAAATGTTCTAAATTTAAATTTATGTGTATTTTATTCCATATATATATATATATATATATATATATATATATATATATATATATATATATAATACTAGTGTGTAAAAATAAATCCAAAATTCATGTTGTTCCTTCTTTATGTTGTAAAAGCTTACGCTCAGTACTACAGAGAATTGTAACATGACATACAATCACATTGACGATTACAATATTATAGATGATTATGAACCAAATTTCATATGGCTTTAAAGTAGAGTGATGACTTGAGTATAGTATGTATTTAATGTAGTATATTTTATTTACGTATTCAAATGGACGTATCGCCATTGTTAGTTAACAATAGGAGTTGCTTAAGGCTAATTAAAAATCATGTTCACGCATTAAATTCTATAATTTCAATGATGATATATGTTTAAATTTTTACGTATAAAATAAAGTTTATTGTGTATAAAATTATTGGGCTAAATCTATAATGCCAGAAAACATTAAATAGCAATCTATACTAGCATTGTTTAGGTTTAAAGTAAATTGTGAGCGTAACTTCCAGAGCTTCAGTTACCCCGGCATCTAGGTAAAAACTGTAACACCTCTAAGTTTAGATAGCTCGTCATTTCTTAGCAAATATTTTGATTTTTCCCACCTGATTGTGGAGTAAATTTTTTTTACCGAATATTCATATATGTAGGTAATAAAAAAATATACCGACAATCTATGTTTTTAAAAAACTCAATCAAAATTTTATAATAACTAGATCTGGTATTATTTTAAAATATGGCATATTTGAACTTACTACAGAGTTAAACTAAAATTTTAATAGTGTGTACCAATTATAACAGTAGATTAACTAGTGGGGGCATATTTTGTTATTTTTCTACTGGAATTACCCGTGGGAAACAGGCTCCGTGAGGCTGTGTAGAAAATTTATAAATTTTCTATTCGCTCACCATCCGTACTCTCGAATCACGTGACCGCGGCACGTGGCTTGAGGGAGACCGGGGGTGACGTCTTGGTTTTGTCAGTTAAATCTAAGTTTGCTACATACGTAACCTGTTTGTCGGGTTTCTGCTTGCTCGGTAAGGGAGTAGATTGTGAATAGTGACCAGTTCAGAGTTAACCTACGAACCGAAGACTTGTGCCCTATAAGACTACACTCACGTATCTTGACTGTACTGAAGCTTACCGAGTAAGTAAACTGCTGCATATTATAATTAATTTGTACGTTGAGTCTCACCCTTTTGAATTTTCTAGGTGCCTCGGTTATTTGATGTGAACTAGCTTAAGAATGTAATAGTTTGTCCTTTCATAAAACTCTGCTCTATATCGCGTAATATTGTCCTAGCTATTTGGTAATCTGTTGTTGTCTGTTTATAGGTACTTTCAAGAAACCTTTTGTCGTAGGAGTATAAAGTTAAAATATATTCAATAAAGTAAAGTGAGAACGATTCGATATATGGTAATATATAAAAATATCGAAGCACCAAACAAGTAAGTGAGGGGAGCAGAAATTTATTAGAAGTATATAAATTTATTAGAAGTATCTAAATTTGAGTGAAAGGATATTTTAGTTTATTTGAATTTAATAAATCTTTTATGAAAATATCTTTCAATATCATTTTTATTTTGATCATTAAAAAACTTGGAAGTGTTAAATTTTTAGTTTAATTGTTATTATAATAAAAACCTTTTATTTCCAAAAGAAGTTTCGTTTTATTTCTTTTATCAAGTAATAGTCCACCACGTAACTCGTTTTATACCGTTCTTTCGGTATAATTGAATTAAATATTTAAAGTCGAAAATGGATGTAAAAGCTTGTTTATAAAACTATATAATTTTACTCGGCCATTTATAATCTCTTGTAAAGTGGAAGAGAGAGCTCTGGTTGTAATCTCATAAACTAGTTGAATAAAGTAAAAAATATACCATATTTCTACTCAAATAAATACAATACCGTTTTAGAAATGATTGAGTTGAAAGAAATTAACGCAATACGTTATGAATTTTAATTCCGAAGTCAGCTTAACCTCGCCAATTTTAAATTAGTTTCAACATTTAAACTAATACAAAATGCCTCAAAGATGTATCACAGACACTTTTCAGTAAATTATTCTCGTGGTTTAATCTTTACCCGCTTTATAAAATATCTATGAAGAGATCGTGAAACATCTGGGTTCTGTAACGGTGATAATTATTGTAAACTGATTCTTTCTGTACACTTACAGTACTGAAGGGATTTAAAACAAAAAAAGCGGCAGCTGCAGCTACTGGAGCCCTGGTTGACCAAGTGGAGGATCAAGGTCAACGTTGACAAATGTGAAGCCATAAACTTCACGAGGACAAGGAGACAAGCGGACGGCCGTCACCTGTCACTCAACGGCGACGACATACCGTGGAAGACTTCAGTCAAGTACCTGGGGGTACTCCTGGACTCCAAGCTGACCTTCACACCCCACGTCAAGAGGATCTGTGGCCAAGCGAGAAAGGGCTTCGGAAGCATCGGCGCCCTGCTCAACTCCATGAAACTACCGACCAGGACGAAGGTCCTGATACGATCAGTGCTCACATATGCGGCCCCAGCATGGTACCACCTCACCTGCAAGACCGCAAGGAGGCAGTTTCTCGCTGTCCAGAGCGTGTCTCCAGCGGGCCACTGGGTCGCCCTGGTTCGTGAGGAACACCGTAGTCAGGGCTTCGTACAACGTCCCTACCATCAGAAGCTAAGTAGAAGGCCTGACATCGAGCCTTGTGGAAGCTGCAGAGTCCTCACCGTGGGATCACATCCGTGAGCTTCGCGCCCAGAAGCTTCCCCAACTGCGTCTTCCCATGAATGACTGATGACATCGACTACAACTTCGACTGCACCACGACACTTCACCCCACTGACAGGTAGCGAAAGCTACTAGGGCTTTGACCCTCGAGACACAAGGCAAAAGCCTAACCGGCAGAGACCTTGAAAGATGTGGGGGATCCACCCTCCCAACAGTCACAGCGACTTGACTTGACTTGAAAACATCTGGGTTCTGTAACAGAGATAATTGTAAACTGATTCTTTCTTTACACTTACAGTACTGAAGGGATTTAAACCAAAAATCACAAGTTCTTTCAGTTCACGAACCATACGCAAGTTATTTGTTGGAAAAGGTAAAATAAAAATAAACTTTTAGTAAACTTCAATAAGATTAATATCCTGCTTATTTTCATCCTATTACAATCACACAGGGGCTGTTTAACTGTTTTGCTGTGATCAATAATCACTAAGCTAGAATATAAATTGCTTTGAGTATGAAGAATAGTTACAGAAACAACTTTAAATTGTAAATAATTAACTCAACACTAAAAGTCTTGTCTCAAAAACTATGGTTAGTTGTACCGATGTAGCTATAACAATTCTTGGAAGGAACTGACATCATGGGGTCAAAGAACCTGTTGGAGACGTCTCTCAGACACATTTATTTAAATAATTTTCTCGGTAATCCTTTTACTTTTTATCAGATACGTTTGAACGGGTCTTAAAATATTTTGATTTTTCATAGTTTACTAATACTTTTAGTAGAATTAGAGTACTGGAAGAATTTAAAACCATTTATCACACAAGTTCGTTCGGTTTATCTTCTGTTTTATTTCAAATATAGGATCGATAAAGTACGATGTAGATCGTGAAGTATTTTTTAAAGAGCTGTATGAGGAAATAAATACATTTAGAATAGAATATTTATGTTTAACTCCCCATATACCGATATAATTAAATGTTTTTGTTGTTATCTTAGGGCAAGACGCTTAAAACATTGCACCTAGTCCTATAGGAGTGCGCCGCTTCTAGAGTGACCGGATATTCTAGATGAGTAAGGTTAGGGGAACCGGCTGCCTCCTGTCGAGATTCACGAGGAAAAATTTAGAGCACTAATCTTAAGCTATGTTCCCTCGTAAGAAGGGAAAGCCAGGTCTGAACTAGCCTATCCAATCAAAGTAGGTGGGGGGTGGTACACCCTTATGTCTATGCTGGCGAGAACCTTTGACTTTTAGGGGACGAACCCTACAACCTCCAACAGCCATATCCCACAGTAGACCACACCTATCAAATTATCCTTGCGTTCCAGAATCTCGAAAGTAGAAAAAATTAGTAAATTATTGTTTGTTTGCTGAAATGTTCACAGTTAAATGAATAATTACATGTAAGCATTTCAACATAGCTTAGTTAGGTGTTTTGAATATTAGCTAGTTAATAAACACTACTTTGAATTTACTGGAAATATTTAGCACACTGAAGAACACCTAAAAGATTGCTATAAGTCATAGATAAGAAAATGGTTTTTCTTAAACAATTATATGCTTGTATCTACTGTGTAAACCTAATCCAACATTAATAGCGTCATTCGATATTTTGTATCAAACCGTTAAGCTGATTTTACATTTACGTTTTGTGTACAGAAAGATTTATGAACAGCCCTAAACGCAAATGTAACAGATCACGTACCGTTGCTGTTATGGAGAACGTAGCGGTTGGATTCAATTTGCATAGTAATTGTCCTAATACACGATATAAAAGGAATGAAAGCATCAACAAACATAAAATTTCTGTTATTTTTTTATGACTATTATTTTTAATAATTGTTTAAAAATATTTATTTCTAATAATTTACGTATGCACTGTTATAGTAATTTATGCTGTAAATAATTTTGTCGATAAAACTAGGATTTAAACTACGTACTTTGGATGTCAAGAGATAGTCAGAGCAGAAACTATGATCTATAAACTATAAAAATAACTCACTGTAGGTCCTGGTCCTGGTCCTCTCTCTGAGCCTCACATTGTGTTCCTTGTTCGGTGGTTCTCCGAGGTGCTGTTATTAGAATGACTTGAATATAATATTTAACAAAAACCGAAAAAATAAACCCTGAATCTTTATTTCCTTGTTTCCATGGATATAAGTTAATGTATTTCTCTTGGAAACATATCAGCTGGATGACTTTAATACAATTTTCCATATCTATTATCACGCAAGAGCCCTTCTTTATAATTCTAGAAACACCATAATAAGAGTTCTTTGTATTTCTCTTTCAGTCTAAGGGCCAAGTATTTACAAATATTGCAAACAAGTTTGAGTTTCGTGAAACTTGATAAAATTCATAAGGTTTTGCACCCAAAATTGTAATTGATTGTCAGCCAAAATTAGCTCTGATACGTAAAAATCTGCAAGAATAAAATGAGCTATAAAAATGGAAAAAAATATAAGTGAAATTTTTATCAAAGATACATATTTTATTCATTACAAACACTTAAATCCAGCTGTCAGACACGTAAATCATAGTGCTATCACAGTCCGCTAACGATATGAAAGACAAAATTAGCCATTTTTAGTGAAGTATTGTAAAACCTTCGAATTTGTATATTTTTTATGAAGGTTGACCTATGAAACTTAAAACCTGTAAACTATTCTTTCTAAAATACACCTGTATACCTATTTTTAACTTTCACTCTGACCCTGATCATAAAACGTTCTCAGTGAAACTCAGTCAGACAGCTGAGCATGCAAGAAGGGTCTGTATAAATTAATTAGTACTACACAGCCCTGTAGCTATAAAGATAACTAGCTTTTGATTGAGTACTTCTATTAGTTTACCTGATTGGAACTTGATTAGTTAACTTCAATGGAACATGGTCTTTTTGTCGCACTCATTTAGGCCTTAAAATCTGACAATTAGTTCAGAATCTCGTGTCTTTACCAAGTCCAGGACGTAGTCTGGCAGAATGTTTTTGGCCTCATTTTGTTTCAAAAAATGTTCTAGACCCGTTTTATTTGTTTGTTGAAATCGATATTCCAGCAGAGCAATTCAGTAATCTGAATTATTAAATAATAATAATCGTTTTATAATGAACAATTATTTTATTGAAAATATGGGGGTCCAGACCCCTTGGGCCCCCTTTGATCGATACTTCCTTGATTCAACTTATTAGTAGTGGATGTCTTATTACTACGTGTAAAAAATAATGTTTTATAACTCCATATTGCCTATATTTATTTATCAAAAACATGTAAATATGAAAAGGAGTTCAATTGAAAAACCCCTATATCTTCTATAATTTTTTTACACATTTATAATTCAGATGAATACGTATTACATATATAGGTTTAAATATATATACCTAATTCAGCACATACGTATGTAGAGTTATTCATTGAATTTGAATCGCCTTAGTTAGTAATGCAGGTTGTAACACGGATAAAGTACTACTCCATCAGTTGTTGTTTGAATCTGAGGTTTAACCTTGCATTGTTATTAGTAAACAGTATTCTAACTTGATAAGTTGATTTGATGTTACTGTAATAACGTTAACAAAATTAGTTTACAGGATTTAAATTTTTAGCCAGGTTTTTTCTCGCATACCAAAAATATTTGCAGAAGTATATAATTTAGCTTCGAATATACATTTAAATCAAATATAGCCTATTGCCTATTATATTTATTAGTAGATTATAATATAAAACAAATAAACTGATATTGAAACTTATAGGTAGCAACCTTGAAATTGAATATGCTTCATTGAATACTTGAAAGAAACGCATTGACAAAGGTATTTTTAATCCAATTTCCAAGAGAAAATGGCTGAAAACGGTGGATATATCTATTGCCTGGAGAGAATTAATACCATATTCAACCATACTTTGAAAATGTTTGGTCTAATGGGTTCACGTTCCAGATCTAAGCCACCTTCTGCGCAAATTTTACTATATTGCAACATGATTTAGGAGCTCGTGTTATTATCTTTTCTCTATGGTTGGTCAGTGGTTACTTGGATTTTTAGTCTGTTTGTAGACGAGATGGGAAGTCACGTGGGTGAAAGAGGATTTGAACGAAAAAATGAGTTGTGTTTAGAAAGCTCTCTCTCGTCACCCGTCTCTCTGTTTACCAGCACAGTCTCTAGATCTCACTGGATGAGGGTGTAGGGTTATTGATGGTAGTAGTATAATCTATTTACTTTAAACATATTTTTTACTCTTCTCGAAATGGGATATTTTGAATTGGCACTTCACTTCAGACTTCATTGATTAATGCTTATTAGCTTTAAACTTGAGGATAGTAAAGTCAAGTCAAAATCTTACAATGCAAGAAATGAGTAATTACCATAAATATTTTATGATATTAGTGGCATACGTCAAGTGCCATCTAACAGGCTTTGCTGTGTTCGCATGCATTATTTTAGTTTATAGTTTATTTATTTTATTTTAGATATATCATGTGGAGAGATAATCAGACAAAAAATAATACAGAAAAGAAATGTTTACATCCTACGGAGGCAAAAGAGAGATCGAGTGAGCTTACTAAGTCATAGGTTTCTGTGACGCTTCCATGGCTGGACATGCACCATCATATATAACTCCTTCTTGTATATGTAGAAATTTCGTGCGAGGTTTTATACCAGTTTTCTTTTTTTTAATATAACAAACTTAAAATAAGTGGAATACAGTGTGAAAATATAAAGACGCAGAGCGTCGTGGGTACTATATCCCAAATAGCAAAATTACTTATCAGTACAAGATAATGGTAGGTAAAGTTTTAAAGTTTACATTTATGTCTATTGTGTCTTATAAATTATATCATTATAAATTCAATTATTTAGTGGAATTAAAGGCGTATACTTTGAAAAGAATTTTGAGATTAACATACGAAGTAGCATGGACATCACCTATATCAACAACCTAAGCACTGAAATTAATTTAAACATTAAATGTCACAAATAGTTTATGTAAGTTTTATAAGGTTTTCAATTAATAAAGACTGTTAAGTTTTCTAATAACTATTTTAAAGCTATAGAACAATGAAAATGAACTTAAGCTAATATGCATTTGAAGTCATTATGCGAGTTACTTTATATTCATAATAGTCGAAGTCGTAACGTTTCTCAATAACATTTATGAATGCAATGATTTCGTTACTTAGGGATCAAATCCGATATGACCTTAAAGTTGAGTGAAGACAATAATATGTATTTAATATAGTGTGTTTTTTTTCTATGAATTCAAAAGAATGCATCCACATCTTCAGGTTCCAATACGAAATGTTCGAGGCTCTTTACAAATCTAGTTTCCAATTTACACTATTTTAATTCAAAGCTAATTGGGTTTTAAAGATATATGTAATAATTAAAGATTATAGTGTAAAACATTATGGCACTCATTCATTAACAAGAGAAAATACTGAATAGCAATTTATCGTAAAATTTGTTATGTTTAAAGTAAAATGATCATGTAAAAACCAGAGCCTTACTTACCCCGGAATCTGGATATAAACTGTAAAACCTAAAAGGTTAGATAGCTCGTCACTTCTTAACAATTATATTATTGGTTCCCATCTGATTTTGCAGTAAATTGGCTTTCCTGACAGAGTGTGATGAAAATTATATCGCGATAAATAACTTTTGTTTAAAAGTTTTCTTCCAAGTATAACCCAGCATTATTTCCAAATATAGAATTTACTTTCTTAAGAGTAAAATTATCATTAATAGTGTATGTTAAACATTTAAAGGTGACAATGTAACCTAAGAAGTTAATTCTAAAACCTATAGATATTAAGTATAATTTCAATCGGCAATTTCTAGACTCTTGTAAAGTGGAAGAGAGTCTGGTGGTAATCGCATAAACTAGTTGAATAAATTAAAACATATAGACTATAATTCTCCCCAAATCTGTAAGAAACCGTTTTTAGTAATCATTGAGTTTAAAGAAATTAATGCAAACGGTTCTGAATTCAAATCCTAAATGAACTAACATTTAATAATTTAAAATTATTTTCAATATTTACACTAGTATAAAATGCCTGAAAGATTTCTCTCAGATACATTTAATAAAATAATTGTTTTGGTAATCTTTACATCTTTTTATAAAATATTTGACAATGGATTTTAAAACATTGTGATTTTGAAGAAGATAGTTGTAAACTGATTCTTTCTGTACACTTAGAGTACTGAAGGGATGTTATACCATAAATCACAAGTTTTTCGGTTCGTGCACAAAACATACGAATGTTATTTGTTGGTCAAGATACAACAAGAAAATAAACTCAATGTAAAATTAATAAAAAATGATAATCCTTTTAACTGAAAATGGAACTGTTCCATTATATTTGCTGTGGTTAACTATCGCTAAATCTAAGATATAAATTGCTTTTATTAAGAATAACAATGTAAGAAAGAAGATTGAAGTGTAAATCATTAAAGTAACTCATCTATATTTCCTTGTCTCGATCCTGGTCTTCGTCAGCGTACTCCAGGTGTGGATTTTCCGCATACTGCGTGTTAACCGAATTGAACATAAAGCGAACAGTGAAAAAAGTCCTGGTCCTTATCAAGCTTTTGGTCGTGCTTTTATAACCGTGTTTCCAACAAATTTTGTAAATAACGCTAATAATTTATCAAAAAAATTGTAGTACCTTTTCTTTGTTGTTTCTATGGATATTTTAAATATATTAATATTAACACTGTTGAATGTTTCATCTGTTTCTTTTTAATACTATTCATCTTTATTTGCTTGTTTACGTCATGGCTACTATTCATATTAATTCGATTTTTGCTATCAGATTACCGGAACAGATACATAGTATAGAGTTAAACATGTTTTATTTGTCGTCTTACATTATTGTCAACGTGATAATTTTTCATAATAAATTTAGATCCAATATTCAGGCATAATACTCGATATGTAATGTCGTTGCTCATTAGTATATCTGCAGCGAAAAGAACCTGTGTAGATTTGATTTTTCACTTTGATGTATCTAACTTAAATGGTCTACATAACATTCTATGCAGACCTGTAACATTCTTTACAGGTGTAAAGTTCCTTAGAGCAAACAACTTACTATAGCTATAACTTATATAAATCAAAAACACATTATTTGAAAAGTAGGTTAGAGTGGATGAGGATTAAATACTATTACTTTTAATTTTGAAACAGTTTACGCCGATCTGCTTGTACTAATCAACACCTGTATGCCGCGGACAAAACTAAGGCTATAAATATGTTCATAACCAGTCTTCAATGTTCAAACTTCTGTCAGTTTATCGTACTGGTTGAATTAACTGCCTATACTCACTGCATAGTTGACATTGATTACTCTCATGTACTTTAACAAATTATTATTTTACATTAATATACATCTCATAGTAGAGACTTTTTAAATTTCTGTATAAAAAACTATTACATTTATTCCAACTATAGGAACATTCAAAAATATTAGCTGACGCTCATCCAAATTCCATCGGTTAGAATGCACTAATATCAAACACAGTCTTCCTCAAATATAAATTAAGCTTCATTGAAATATTTAAATACTATAGGTCGGTTAGTTTTCGCGATATCTTGCAGACTAACAAACAGAAGTAACACGGGCATCACCTCTAATTACAATTTAAGGACTGAAATTAATCTAAAGAATCAAATGTCAAAAATATTTTCTGTAAGAATTATATTAATCTAACAACACAGACTATTAAGCCTTCTAATAAAATTTTTAAAACAATACAAAACTGAAAATAATCTTAGAGATAATATAAATTTAAGGTTCTTATGCGATTTACGTTATCTGCATGGTTATCGATGTAGATGTTGACGAATATAATGTTCTCAATAAATAGGAATCAAATATGATATGACCTTAAGGTGTAGTGAAGAAAATACTATATATTAATTATAATGTTTTTTTCTACGAATTCAAAAGAAAGCATCTACATCCTCAGGTTCCAATACGACAAATTCGAGGCTCATTAAAATTCTAGTTTGCAATCTACACTATTTTATTTCAAAACTAATTGGGTTTTACAGTTGTATGTATAAATTAAAGATTATTGTGTACAAAATTATGGTACTCAGTCAATAATAAGAGAAAATATGGAATAGTGTAACGACCCTTATTCGTCCCCGTCCTTAATCTTCACCCTTTCAAATAGAAACCCTGTTTACCAAAGTGCAGTTTCCCTTATTGCCCTTGACCTTTTTATTTTCCGCCTTCCGCTATTACCGACGTCCTGTTGTTCCTAACTTATATTATCTTAGCGTCTCCTCCCACGGCCCTACGTCTAGCCCTACACCCCTCGTTTTCTTTCCGCCAATAAATCCTTATTTCCGCTACACCTAAAACATCTCCTCTACTCCCCTCCAATCCGTAAACAACCAGCGTCGTCCTAATTTCCCCTGCGTCGTGTCCTAGTTCCACGTACCTCTTTTGCCCTTGACCTTTTTATTTTCCGCCTTCCGCTATTACCGACGTCCTGTTGTTCCTAACTTATCTTATCTTAGCGTCTCCTCCCACGGCCCTACGTCTAGCCCTACACCCCTCGTTTTCTTTCCGCCAATAAATCCTTATTTCCGCTACACCTAAAACATCTCCTCTACTCCCCTCCTATCCGTAAACAACCAGCGTCGTCCTAATTTCCCCTGCGTCGTGCCCTAGTTCCACGAACCTCTTTTACCCTGACCTTTTCCCGCACCCTAGCGGTTATCCAGGTTTCCGCTTACCATTATACGTTTCCTATCCTCGTGTCCTACTTATCCGCTTTGGGCGTCGCCTTCAGGTAGCCGGCGTCGTCCTATACACACTTCCTCTTATAATTCCTATGTCCTTCGCTTTCCGACGTTACAATAAGCCCTGTCCTATTTTCCCACGATCAGTCCGGCCCCTCCGTCACTTGACCCTACCCTGCGCCGCCGATGAAACTTCCCGTTACCTTATCGCCTTCCGCGTCTTTCCCCATAAACCTGACCCTCTCCTAAACACTCCTACATGCCCACCTAATTCCTACCTCCCATACGTCCTGCAGCGCCGCTTTATACAAGTCGGCACTTTTTTCCCTATGCCGGCGCACCCCTAACGACTCCATCCCTGCAATAAAAATACGGTCGAGTATTCAGATACAGCAGCGTCGCCATTTCAAACAGGTTGGAACAGGCAGACCGTATAACCCTACGGAGAGATGTTGCCGGCACCGGAGCTGGCAGCAGACTGACAATATTAGGGGTTCTGCGCATGCGCCAACCTCGCTGCTATATAAGGGAGCCGATCACCAGCGCAGCTCTCTTTCGTTCCTGGGAGTTCGCCACGGATATAGCTCTCATTCGTTCCTGGGAGACCACCGCAGGAAGATCTCCGAGACCGACCACGCTTCGCCACTATCAGGTAAGATAATCGCCTCTTCGTCTTTCCCCGCTAGAGCAATCCAAGCGGAACCTTTCGTCCTGCACTAGAGAAATCCGAGCGCCTCTATCCTCTCGCCCGCTAGAGCAATCCAAGCGGAACCTTTCGCCCTGCGCTAGAAAAATCCCAGCGCCTCTTCGTCTTTCCCCGCTAGAGCAATCCAAGCGGAACTTTTCGTCCTGCGCTAGAGAAATCCGACCGCCTCTATCCCCTTGCCCGCTAGAGCAATCCAAGCGGAACCTTTCGCCGTGCGCTAGAGAAATCCCAGCGGAACCTTTCGTCCTGCGCTAGAGAAATCCGAGCGCCTCTATCCCCTCGCCCGCTAGTGCAATCCAAGCGGAACCTTTCGCCGTGCGCTAGAGAAATCCCTGCGCCTCTTCGTCTTTCCCCGCTAGAGAAATCCAAGCGGAACCTTTCGTCCTGCGCTAGAGAAATCCCAGCGCATCTTCGTCTTTCCCCGCTAGAGCGATCCAAGCGGAACCTTTCGTCCTGCGCTAGAGAAATCCCAGCGCCTCTTCGTCTTTCCCCGCTAGAGCAATCCAAGCGGAACCTTTCGTCCTGCGCTAGAGAAATCCGAGCGCCTCTATCCACTCGCCCCCTAGAGCAATCCAAACGGAACCTTTCGCCCTGCGCTAGAGAAATCCCAGCGCCTCTTCGTCTTTCCCCGCTAGAGCAATCCAAGCGGAACCTTTCGTCCTGCGCTAGAGAAATCCGAGCGCCTCTATCCCCTCGCCCCCTAGAGCAATCCAAGCGGAACCTTTCGCTCTGCGCTAGAAAAATCCCAGCGCCTCTTCGTCTTTCCCCGCTAGAGCAATCCAAGCGGAACCTTTCGTCCTGCGCTCGAGAAATCCGACCGCCTCTATCCCCTTGCCCGCTAGAGCAATCCAAGCGGAACCTTTCGCCGTGCGCTAGAGAAATCCCAGCGGAACCTTTCGTCCTGCGCTAGAGAAATCCGAGCGCCTCTATCCCCTCGCCCGCTAGTGCAATCCAAGCGGAACCTTTCGCCGTGCGCTAGAGAAATCCCTGCGCCTCTTCGTCTTTCCCCGCTAGAGAAATCCAAGCGGAACCTTTCGTCCTGCGCTAGAGAAATCCCAGCGCATCTTCGTCTTTCCCCGCTAGAGCGATCCAAGCGGAACCTTTCGTCCTGCGCTAGAGAAATCCGAGCGCCTCTATCCCCTCGCCCGCTAGAGCAATCCAAGCGGAACCTTTCGCCCTGCGCTAGAGAAATCCTAGCGCCTCTTCGTCTTTCCCCGCTAGAGCAATCCAAGCGGAACCTTTCGTCCTGCGCTAGAGAAATCCGAGCGCCTCTATCCCCTCGCCCCCTAGAGCAATCCAAGCGGAACCTTTCGTCCTGCGCTAGAGTAATCCCAGCGCCTCCTTCTCTGTCCCCGCTAGAGACATCCGAGCGGAACCCTAGTTCCTTTGTTAGACCCTTCCCAACGCTTTTATTTCCAAGTTACTATTGTCCTTACTCCTCCTCATACCCTACTTGGAGCCCGGGCTGTGATGATACCGAGCGTTCGTGTTGAGTCCACTTAGGTTGACTCTGCTCTCAATCTGATCCTTGGGTTTCCCGATTCTAACTACCTTCTCCCGACCCCTGGAATACTTTACCCCATTTCACGACTGAGTCTTTCTGGGTCAGTTACGTACGTTACAATAGCAATTTAAAATAGAATTTATTATGTTTAAAGTAAAATGAACATGTAACAACCAGAGCCTCAGTTACCCCGGTATCTGGGTATAAACTGAAACACGTCTAAGGCTAGATAGATCGTCACTTCCTAACATTTATTTTGATTGCTCCCATCTGATTTTACAGTAGGTTGGCTTTCTTGTCAGTGTGAAATGAAAATTATATCCCGATAAACAATTTTAGTGGTGTTTTATACCAAATACAATCTAGCATTATTTTTAAACATAGCATTTTTTATTTTCTTCGGAGCAAAATTATTAATAATAGTGTAATTTAAACATTTAAAGGTGAAAATGCAACCTAAGAAGTTATTTCTATAACCTATATCTATATAATAATTATAATTTCAATCGGCAGGTTATGCTACCTTCAACTCTGGACAGATAACCAAGTGTCAAGTACTTGCAAAGTTTGGAATAAGTGTGGGGAAAAATACAGTAGCAGCAATGAAACAAGCCGATAAGTGTAGGCTATTTGATTCGCTTCGAGCAGCATCTGAAATTATTAAACAAGAAAGACAGAAGAAAAGATCGAGTAAAAGAAAGCTGGAAGACAAAGAAGAAGACCCAGATGACCCAAGTTATGGAGCTGGTCTGTTTTAAATCAATAAAGGTATGATTACATGTGCTTTTTAAAAGTAGGCCTACTTTGATTTGCGATTCTCGAAAACACCATTTGTGAAACTTGGTGCACACTTTTCTCAAAAAGTACTACAGCTACATAGATGAAATATTTACCTCATGTCATATGCATATTGAACTACACTTTAAAGCAGGGATTTATTTTTTCATTTTTATTTTTCAAGTTATATTTTTTTTTCTTTGAAAAAAACATCACAAAAAAGGCACTTTCGAAAAAAATCATAACTTGAAAAATAAAAATTGAAAAGATAAATCTCTGCTTTAATGTGTAGTTCAATATGTGTATAACATGTGGTATAAATCAGATGTATGTAGCTTTGGTACTTTTTGAGAAAAGTGTGCACTAAATATGCAAATTTAACATGCGCAGCATAGGACCTACCCGGTCCCCTTTAAATGACTATATTAATTGGAATCCAAAATATAACCTCAAAGAAAAAATTAAAATCGTTAAAATATAACCTTAATTTGTGATAGTTTAAACAGTTCTAGTATTTGGGGCAACTGTTAATCATCGCTGTAACTATGGTGGATAGACAGTTTTGGGTGGCCAAAAGTAGCAAAACAGCAGAAACCGTGATTTATAAATGATAAATATAACTTATCCAGCTAAGCCCTACAAATCATACGAGTTCTTGCATCGTGTTTCTGAGAGTTGTTTTACGACGTGCTGTGATGTGATGCCTGAACTACGGAAATGGGTCTTTCTTTATCGAAAATGTATTTGATGATTTTATTTCCTTAGTTTTAATAATAATCTTGAAAGATAATTACTTTAATTTATGTACAATTACGATAGTATAAGTACATTTATGTAAAACTTGTATTTGTTGGATATAATTTTATATGTCCATTACAATGATTGCTAGACTGCTAAATCTGTTATATAATTTTAAATGTTAAAATGTAAAAATGGCCATTTTTAATAAATTAGATATTGTATAAGCGGCTTTTGATCTTTATTGCTAAGTAAATGTAAAGATTACATATTTCTGGTGCAAAATTACATAAAAATTGTTTTACTGCTGATTTTTTAGTATACGAGAAATATTTGTATTCATTTACACTAAATAATCATTACTACTTAAATATACCTATCACACATATTCCTTAATTTTTGCGATAATTCCTTAAGTTTCTATTTCGCTTTATACCACAATTAAGTGTTGAAACAGATTAAAATTTCGTTATAAATAGATGAGATAAAAGATTTTCAAGATATATATATATATATATATATATATTTTTTTTACATATTTTTAATTTTAATTTTAATTTTAGGGGATAAATCGTTCCATTTCATAAGCCAGTGCCACACTTTGTGTTCCGTAATTTCAAAAATTTCAATTGTTTGACTTGGCAAGGAAAATCTGAATTGATTTTAAAATACAAAAAATCTGTGATATATACACACACACACACACAAACTGGCTGTGGAAACTGTGACATATGAACAATAATAGCAACTAACCTGCAATTCCTCTCCTTGTCCTGGTCCTCGTAGCATGTCCGGTAAATAATTGTTACACTATGAGCTGCGATTATGCGACTTGACAAAGCTAAAATATACAAAATACTAAAACAAGTTATAATTCCATTTTCGTTTCCCTGGATATACAAGAGTTTGCTATCTATTGTTGAATATTATTAACATGTTTTCCAGTTTTTCTCTTTTACCTTAAATTGTGGTTTAACCTCATGTCTACTACCATAGATTTAACTAAATAAATGTTATAGGATTATACACTCATATGAGTAATTACCATGTAAAAATATAAATAAAACCCAATTTTAAAGATTTGATCCACGAAAAGTAGAATTATGAATTATCAATTTATAAATCGTTTCAATATTGAGAATAAAAGTTCTATGACGGTGCATGTCCGTCAAAGGAATTAGGCTGAGCATTATTGAAGCCCATTACTCAGAATAATTGCTCTTTAGTCCTCAGGGGGATGCAAATATGTCTGCAGGACATCTCAAAAAAAATACCCGTTCATTGGCAATTATTACACTGCAATTTAACAGCTAAAGTTTGGTTATAAGTATGTATGACGGAAAACGTATTTATGAAATTTCAAAGAATAAAATAGGTAACGCCTCAGCCAAAAAATTGTTATAAAAATATAAATATATACGCAATAAGTTTAAATTTCTACTGCATTTATACCAAGTATAATGTAACACGTTTTATATAAATTTTATTTTGATATTAATATTTCACAGTAGTGCGACTACTTAAAAAATATATTCTTTTTTTAGATATACTAGTTTTAGAAATGATTCAAACAACTTCTGATAAGACGCTTTTCTGCAACCTAGAGTTTCAACATCTTAACATTTTACGATAATTAGATAGTTATTAAAATTAGTGCTGTTTAGAGTTTTAAACATTATAAATTGCAGTTAAACGTTCACAAACCGTCACATTTAATCTTTTTGTAACCCAAGTGTTAATTTTACAAAGAGGTTTCATGTAATAATCTTGTAAATAAACGATAATTAATTCCAAAAATGTTTAAAAATTACAAAGTACCTGTTGTTGAAATTAAATCGTATTGCTCGAAACTTTATAGTGTAAAGTGTTTCTCGTGCGAATAAACATAAATGGATTAATAAAAAATGTTAAGAGACGTCCATGGGAAACATGGAATGTTATACGCACACCAAAAACTAATACGAAGTTATTTAAAACATTCACGAATAACATTGATCAATGAATAGCAATTCCTTCACTTCAGAATTGTATAAAATTGGTTAAAACTTTTTTAAGTGTTTTTATGAATACAAATTTGGTATTTCTGTAAATGCTCGATATATTTTCAAATATTATTCAAATACCACAAAGATGTTGAGAAGCAACGCTACTGGTACAATGTCTGAAATACAATCTTCAATACTGTAAGTACCCCATGATTTCAATAATAGAACATAAGTATTATAATTGGGTTCATTTTATTTCTTCCCATATCCGCTAAATATTATTTATCCTCATATCCGCTACAAATTTATAAGAGATTCCTGTTTACATGAAAAACCCCAAAAATGATGAGTTTTAGAGACATTATATATAAACAAGGCAACCAATGAGGAATTTTTTAAGATTTTCTAATCTAATAATTATGCGTAGCAAGTACTTTATATTATTCAATGTAATAAATCATACTGATGCAGTTTATACAAATTAATAGACCAAATACTAAGACAAGAGTCAATTACTGTTGCCATAAATATAAACTTTTTGATACATTTTCTTGATTGTGCCAACAAGGCAAACACAGCGTTTGGGTCGAAACTATAATTCACTCTAAACAGGGCTGATACACGTGCAAATCCAAGTAAATTGTTTGCGACACCTCGGGTAACGGTTAGTTTCTTTATAATAATTTTGGTCGTTTACCGGATTTAAACCTTACTGAAATTATATATATGTAGTAGAGTGGTAACGGAGAGAATAAGTACTCTATGCGAATCCGTCTTTATAGAGGCTAGGGACATCTAAATCTTAACTAATAGTAAATTACATATATATATACATATATAAACATAAAAAATTGCAATTCTAACAAATACGATATGCGTGCAAGGAAAAATTTTGGATCCAGCAAGTTATATTAGGTGTTAACTGATTAAAAATGTCATATGCATCATAGATATGTAGTTGCTCAGAATGGAAACTGAACTGTGTAAAGATCCAAGATAACGGTAAATGACATAAGTTACTTGGAGAATTTGAGACTATATAAATGTTTTAATCAGGTCCCTCTAGTCGCCCCCCAGACAACTATACCAGTTTAGGAGGGTTTACTAGACATTTTTATGAATAGAAAATTGCTTTACACGCTTTTATTCTGTAGTAATATTCTCGGCATTCAGGTTGAATAGGTTCACTTATACGTTTGGTTTATTTAGCTATGGATTTCTCGATTTCGTGTTTCGTGTGAAATTTAGTGAACTTTTTTACTGATATTTTTACAAGTAACAATAATTCAGACACTGTTCTTACAGTAAAATTACGTTTAATAGATATTATAAAACTTATTCATCTTTAAAATATTACATTTTAAATTTAATGTCGCATTGACTATTAAAAATATATGTAGACCTGTTTTAGTAATAAAAGTTTACTGGTGTAATAAGCACAGTAAGCGTTCTGCCTACATGAGCATCTTTATAATTATTTTAATTGAGTGTATCTTTCTTACCACTGCACATTTCATAGCAATAAACCTTTGTATTAATTACTCATTGCTGTTTCAGAATAGGAAACGATATATTTGCTGTTTCACCTTTAAGTGGGCATTTAAAATAATGTTTCACTTATTAATCACATGATCGCAATTGAAAAAAACTGAACGAACTGGAACAAATTTTAGTAGTAATTATTCTTTAAATAGCTTTTTAGTAGTAAGATATTTAAATAGAGAATAAATGATGATGAACTGCAGTAAATGGGACATAGATAATTATGAACTACACAAACACGTGCAATCTTTGTATATAAAGCAGTGAATATCAGACGTTCATTATCAACTACAGTCCCTGTTTTTGGGTAAGTTAATATAAGCTAACTTACCACTTTATTTTTAATAGTTGATACTGTAAACAGGGTGTACATTAATTACAACTACTAGTTTACCAGAAACTTATTTTTGGAGGGCTTACATTAAAAATGGACATCCTTACAGAATGATATATTCCTGTAAATGCTTATAAAGGGAAGTATATGGTTTTAGTGTTGAGGCGTTAGCCTAAAGTGCCTTAAACTATATGATTATTTAGATTTGTTAGCTTTATGCCTAAATTTTCAACTAATCACATAATTAAGTTGTTTACAAATATTGTTTGAATAAATACAAGACTCAATTTAAAAATTATATATATATATATATATATGTTATGTGTGTGTGTGTGTGTGTGTGTGTGTGTGTGTGTGTGTGTGTTTCAAACATCACTTAATAAGAAAAAGGTAAAAGCTTAATTTTTTCGATATATCTCGAACTGAGTGAATGCAAAAGTTAAAGTGAAGTTTTAGATATGTTACACACATAAAAATATGTTTCATGAATATCTAACAACATGACTATTTTCAATTTAGTATTAGTAGTTTCTAGATTAAACAATATTTCAGGTCTTGCATTTGTTGCATGATACTGGTCATCTGCTGCCATTCAAATTTTAAATTGGCACACCAGAGCTTCAGATAGTTCTGAAGCGTACATAAATACAGCTTTTAAAATTGGTCCAAAATAATTGGTGTTAGAATAATATAATACATATTGATTCCTTGTATATTTTTTAAGTTTATAGTAAAAATGTTAAAAGACATTTTAATAAATGGCCCACTTATTGCACCTTTATTATTACAAAAGAAAGATTTTTCATAATTATTTAAAAGTTATTTATGGGGTGATATGAGAGCCTTAACAAGCTCAGTGCATTTTCCAGCTCCAACTTCTCCCATTTTGAAATTATTGACGTATATCTTTGTGTCGCAATGAAACCATGATGTGGTATATTGTGCTAGTCGTGAGCCTCATCAACCGCAGACCTGTTTCATCTGCTTTTACTCCAGATGGAGTAACTCCAATTAACTCCAATACTCCAATTATGTTACGACATAGATCTGTCTGTTGCAGTGAAACCATGATGTGGTCTGTATTGCTATTCGTGACTCTATGCATGGTCCTAATGGAGGTTATCCCATCCTCTCAACTACCAGCTGAGGATAATGAAATGTTCGCCTTACAAAATGGACATTTAGGAGACGGGCCGCCTGGTAAAAGAGATGTGAGTTTTGGTAGGTACTCAAATTAGTAATATTAATACACACTAAGTACTTTATAATATGATGGCATAATTTAAACAATAATATACCCAGTGCAGAGCTAAATATCTCCTTAAAAATGTCTTGTTAAAAGAACTGAGCAAAATTTTACGAAAGGTGCTGTTAGAGTATTAAATTTTCAGTTTTTGAGGATAATGATATGTTCGCTTTTCCAGATGGGCAATCAGGAGACGGGCCACCTGGTAAAAGAGATGTGAGATTTGGTAGGTATTAAAATTAGTAATATTAATACAAACTAAGTACTTTATAGTATGATAGCGTAATTTCAACAATAACATATATAGTGCAGAGCTAAATATCTCCTTAACAATTGTCTTGGTAACAGAAATGAACTAAATTTTACGAAAAGACGCCGTAAGAATATTAAATTTTCAGTTTCTGAGGATAATGATAATTATGTTCGCTTTTCCAGATGGGCAATCCGGAGACGGGCCACCTGGTAAAAGAGATGTGAGTGATGGTAAGTATTCAAATTATTAGTATTAATACAGACTAAGTACTTTATAATGCGATAGCATAATTTAAACCATAGTATATACGGTGGAGAGCTTAATATCCCCGCAAAAATTGACTTGTTAACAGAAGTGAGCTAAACGTTACGAAGAGGCGCTATAAAATTCTTATATTACTTAGTCCTAATTAGATACTAAATTGAAGTATATTTTTTGTAAAATTTTTTAGCACTTGTAAGTCTATAATTCTTAAGAGGGAATGGGAACCTAGTTTACGATTACGTGATTGTCGGATAAACCTCATTCCTCAAGGTAAACGCATTACACCTATTCAGCTACGGTTAGTGTATGTTACGTTAGGTTATAGGTAATGATAGATTGGTTTTTGTTAGCTTACGTGTGATAACGTAATTTACACGTAGGTGATATTCACTGCTGATTTACCAGCGCTGATAAATCCATATCTTGTGATGTTAGCTTCTCACTTTTGGAAAATCGTAAAATAATTATCGTTTGATTTTTACTAATAGTTCCCTTCTTATATACATTTTTATTTCTATGTAAACATTTAAAAATATTCTTCGTATTATATTCTGAATATTGTTGAACATGGAACTTATTTGTTAAAATACTAATGTGTTATGTTTTTAATTCTTGGTTTGGCTCCTGTTTCTAGGTTTAATTAAATCAGTGTGTTAATGATAAAGAGTTCTAGGATCTCAACAATTAAAAAATGAACACTGGGTTTCCTGTTTTATTTAAACATAGAACTACTTGGAAGGGAATTGAGGCAGATTAATATTATTATAATATATTATATAACTGTATATATTATATTGAGAATCGCCTCGTATCGGCATTGAAAAATAAATGGCTGCGTAAATAGCGGATATTCATACGGTAAGCAGTTGAAAAGTATGTTTTATCCAAAATAGTATAAAACTTGACATATGTAACTTAATTATTTATTTAAATTGTATTGTCAATTTTTTATATCTTACGTAACTACTACTTATTATTTCTTTATTTATATTTTTCTGGTAACACTAGCTTAATTCGTAAATTTTAAGGGAAATAAAAGCGATAAAAAATTTTAATAAATTAATAATTATTCTTGTCTGAAATTTTTGCCTTTTAAAATTTGTTATTAATTTAACATTTAAGTTCAAATGTTATAAAATATTTACATACCAAAATTAGTGTCATGTAATTATAAGTGCATGATGTAATGAATCTCTGTTAAAAATAGGAAAATATTGTTTAATCAACAGTCGAGAACAGAAAATATCCTTAGTATCATTGCCCTCATGTGAAGTAGTAGCACAAGATTGACCTCGAAATGTCATAGTTCTAGGCCTATGGTGTATCTCTGTGCATTTTCTCATGTTCCATGTACTTTGTTACGTATAATCAAGATGAAACTTTTACAATTAGAACAATTTATTACCAATCGCAGTCAGACGCCAGTACATCCTCCGGAGTCTCGGCTGTGTTGGCCTAAAGCCACGGTACCCAACAAAATAGTATTACAGTAGCTCAAGACTGGCCTTATTGTATTGCAGCTCTAATCCAACTTATGCTTGTTTTTCTTGGCCTTGATACTTGTACTTTTTGAACAATACTGTATAATCACGGTGAAGTTTTATAGAAATAGTTAACGACAAGGGCAGACTTTTACTTGTACTTTTTGAACAATACTGTATAATCACGGTGAAGTTTTATAGAAATAGTTAACGACAAGGGCAGACTTTTGCACGGAGAGGATTGTTGGCCTCCGTCATTGTGCAGAAGACTTTAGTAACGTAACAGCTCAAGACTGGCCTTATTGTATTGCAGCTCTAATCCAACGTATGGTTGTTTGTTCTTAGCCTTGATACTTGTATTTTGTGAAAAATACTGTATAATCACGGTGAAAATTTATAGAAATAGTTAACGACGAGGGCATACTATTGCACGGAGTGGATTGCTGGCCTCCGTCATTGTGCAGAAGACGTTAGTACTGTAGCAGCTCAAGACTGCCCTTATTGTATTGCAGCACTAATCCAACTTATGCTTGTTTGTTCTTAGCCTTGATACTTGTAATTTGTCAAAAATACTGTATAATGACGATTATGTTTTATATAAATAGTTAACGACAAGGGCAGACTGTTGCACGGAAAGGATTGTTGGCCTCGGGCATTTTGCTTACGACGTTAGAACTGTAGCAGCTCAAGATTGGCCTTGAATCGCACCACTAAGCCCACGTTCTGCTTGTGTGTAAATTTGCCTTAGTCTATAAACTTTGTGAATAATTCTGTTTAAGAATTGCTAGTTATTTTTTCCTTGTATTGATCATAGATGTAATATTTTATACTATCATGATAATGGAGACGTTTTTTAGTCACCTTGCAATCCTGAATGTTTTTTCAATAATTTCTTCATTATCTCTGTACAATATATACGAGGAAGACCAGTATCTAAGTAATCTTATAGCCTGGCTATACTTATGTTAATACATTGTGGGAGTCGAAGCTAATTGTGAACGCCTCAAAGGTACTATCGCACGAAACACCGCCAGCTCATGGCACAATATTAATTATTCGTGATTGATCACATTGGTAGCAAACACGCTTAGAGCTTTTTCAAACATTCAGTCCCATTTTCTGAAGTGAGGATATAACCAAGATTTAACCTGCAGTATCTCGTCTCCCTGCTTTGTTTGAGGTGAGGGTACCAAAGACTAAATACAGAGTGCTGCGTTTATCTCCGTTAAAGTGTGGATCACATAGAGGATAATTGATACACCGTTTCTACGGTTGTATATTTAAAGTTAGCTATGACTATCTACTGTGGAGACACTATCAATGTTGAAAAACAAGCCTCTCCACCATCGGCATTTACGGTAAATCGGTGTCTGTGTAAACATACACGCAAGATAGTATTAGCCTGGCTTCCAGATAAAAATGGACTGCATTATCGGACGTTGGTTGTTAGGCTGGTATATTTTCCGGACAGAAATATTCTATTTCATAGCTATGCTTCCCGTAATGGAACAGGATCCTGCTCCGGTTTTCCGGTCTATGTAAAACTCTACTTTTTAATAATTTTAGTACTAGCAACGAAATAATGTATTGGGAATTGACACTCCACTCAAACGCTCAATCGTTATTGCTTGGTAGCTTAAAACTTTAGGAGAGGAGTGTGAAGTCAGACTCCTTATATGTAAGAAATGAGAAATTATCAAAAGTATTTTATATTATTCTTCAAATTTGTTACGTGTTATGTAATGGGAATCGCTGAGTTTGCATGCCAATACTTTAACTCTATATAGCTTGTTTCATTTTCGATTTATCCTGTGGACAGATAAACAAACAATCGTACAGGAAAGAAATGTTAACATTCACGGTGACCTAAAAGAGAAATCGTGTGAGCTTACATAGTATTAGGCTTCTATGACGCTTGGTCTAATTCAATGTTTGGACAGCACCATAATATAATTCATTTTGCCTATGTATAAACCTCATGCTAGGTTTTTTATCAGTACGAAAATAACATTCCTGGTAAGCAAACGAGGGTACTACCACAAAGGTGTGCAATGGAATCTTATATTGCCAGTAACTTCCAACATTAAGCACAATATATTATAATATATTTCTACTCTGATTTTAAAAGTGGCATTACAATATCACATGATAGTACACAGTTTGTTGAAATGCAAATAACAAGCAAAAATATTCGCTCTGCTAAATCCGTACTATTGACCTGCACTTATATCAAACGCAGTGACGCAGTTATGATTGGAAAAGCAGGATTTACGTGAGTGTTGAGTTTAGCTCCACTTTACCTTTCTCATATGTGCAGCAACTGAAATCAACCGTCTTCCACACAAGCAAATCTTACTTGAAATCAAATCTTCTAAACAGTACACAGCTATGGTGAGAAGGATGATTCAGTGAGGCTGTGAATGTTAGGTGTTAAACCGATGCGGGGATTTCCTTTTAACTTTTTTTTATCGCCGAATATTTTTGGATTGCTTTCGAGGAGCATGACTCGAGAATTAAGAAGTCTGCAACAGCATCAGATTTTAGACGCTGCACTAAGAAGAAGGTGAACTCGAGCTAAAGTCAACATACGTATTGACTCAGTCCTTCCCATCTTATATGCGTTATTAAGATTCAGTAGCTCCACCGTGCTTTTGGATCGTGTCAGTCAACATCATAGTGCTTTTAGTTGTGCACCTGATGAGACATGAGTATATAGGGTGCGTAATGAAAATAATGACCATTATCTGGAAAATACATCATTTAATCATCCGATTGATAAAAATGGTAAAATACTTCAAAATAGTCTCCTCATGCATCAATAAACCTGCGTAGACAATTCTGCCACGCTTGGAAGCACCCTGGAACTCCTTCACTGGAACGCCTCTCAGTACTCTTATAACTTCAGCTTGGAGGTTTCCCACTGAATCCCAGTGCTTTCCCATCAGCTCTCTCTTCAGTCGGTGGAACAAAACAAAATCACACATAGCTATGTCAGGGCTGTAAGTAGATTGGGGCACCATAGAGGTCTTGTTCTTGGTAGGGTAGTTGGAAACTACGAATGCTATGTGGCTGGGGACATTTTCGTGGTGGAGCTTGAAGATGACTTTAATATCAGGCCGGACGTGGGCGATCTTGCATTTCAGTCTCAAGCACCTCCAGACAAAGGACTGCGTTGACAGTTTTTCCTTGCGGTACAAACTCAAAATGGAAGATTTCTCAAACGTCAAAGAAGACTAACAGCATTATTTTGATACGAGACATGTTCATGTGAACTTTTTGGGGTTCGGGAGAGGATTGTATGTTATTCTCCAAAACGACTTATTTTATTTCGTCATGAAACTGAAATTTCATTATTATCATTTAAAAAGAGGAATTTTAATATTTAAATTTAATATTAGAATCTAATTATGCATTTCTAATATTGCATAATTTAAATTTGCCCATTATTATCTCTTGTACTGTGAAAGAGAGCTCTGGCGTGGATTTCTGTAACTAATAGAATGAGTTACAGATTTCAAGAACAAATTTAGGTCACAACTGTTTGGTATTGTTTTTAATTTTTGAAATATATCAATCAAACCAAAAATAATCATTTTTTATATCTTAAATAAACATCAACGAGTAATGTGAACTGATTACGAATTTTTTGCTTACTAGCAACGCTAGATTGTTGTAAAACACAAATTATAAAATGCCTCTCATAACAATATATACATATTTTCTTTTTATTACGCGAAAAATTCAAATATCTATTGCTGTTTATTCAATACGAAATATTGTAAACTGATTCTCCCTGTACTCTTTGGGTACTAAGAGGATTATACATAGCACCTAACACGAATTAGTAGCTTTTACACAATACTTAAAAATAAAGTGTATTAACTATATTTTATTTGTACTTATGTTAGCGCTACATATAAACTACTAATAATCGCTAAAACTAGAATGTAAACTGTTTTGTATAGCGAGAAATAGCAAGTAAAAACTATGATTAAAATTAAATTAAAGTTACTCATCCTTGTAAGTCCTGGTCCTGGTCCTGCTTCTGGCCAATCATCGTGTACCTGGTTCTACTTCCACGACTAGCTGTGAGTTGAAAATTTGAAAAATGCAGCGCCTTAAAACTTTAGACTTATTTTAAAACATTCAATAATAAATGCTATTTTGTTTCTAAGGATATAAAATAATATTGTACTGAAACTGCTGCTTACGTTTTAGCTTACGTTAGTGCTGACGTCACAACTACTAATAACGCTAAACTTTTGTTGTATGATTACCCCAACACATAAATTTTAGAGGCACAAATGGGTAAATAAAACTGAACTACAAAGATTCTTATAAGTTTTCCCCCTCTCTGATAAATGTGTAACATTATTTTTGTTTGGATGCAATATCCAGGGAAACTTTACTACATGACATCTTTTACTATTTCTAATTATTCTACAATACGCGACACGACATGACATTTGGAAACTTCATTTCCGAATTTAAAAAAAAAGGATAAAACTGAATACAAAAATTTAAAACATCATTTTAAAATTTAACCAATCACTAAATCCCTCTATGAGGCCTGGGGCAGGTTTTAATAGTATACAATCAAATTAATGTACACAAACTGGGTTGAGTTTCTTTTTAAGTGAAGTTATCTTTAAATTTGAAATACTTTTAATTTAATATTCTCAGGAATACATAATTATCCCAATTAAGTTCTGTACAATAATATTACGTTTACAAAAATAATCAAATTTATAATTTATTATTTTCGTCAACGGTAAAAAAGATAGCGCCACATAAAAATATTGTTGATCCTTACACGGTTAAGCTTTTTAAACCTATCAAAAAACAATTTCCACCTATTGTATGGTTAATAAAGTTCTTAACTTAAAATATAAATCTCCCAATTGATATTAAATATTTCTATGTTTCCATGAAGTCATTGGTAGACATTTAATTTTGTTCCTGCAACCTGTTAGGCCCAAAGAAGCTCACACCGTTTCGACTAGAAGTTAAGCGTCAACCTCTTTATGAGAGACTTACTAATTCATGCTGTTTGTTAAGTAATTTAGCAGCATTGTACGTATTAATTATTGAGTAATTCTTAACATAATAAATAACTTATAGATTAGTTCTGTTCCGATTAAAATCATTTATTAAAATAATTATTATCTGTTTTATTCTTAAATAATAGTAACAAAGTTACTCTCAGTTACGTTTTATATTTATTTAAAAAAGGAATGTTTTAAAGATAAATAATTTTAATAAAGCTGAACTGTTTCCGAAACTAAATGTTTAATAACTAAAAGATGTGTTAAAAAATAAAAAATAATTGTTTGTACTATGACAGGAAACAAATAGAGGAAAATAAATTTAATTCTGAATGTCTGTGAAGGTTAACTTCAGAGCTCTGGTGATGATTTTAGAAACTAATTGGTTAAATCAACAATTACAGACCACATTCGTACTCAAATCTGTAACATATAGTTATTATTTTATTGAGTGTAAACAATTAAATGTTATTAAGATATGGATTTTATTCCTAAGTCAACTAGCATTCGTTTAATTGAAGTCATGTTCAATATTGCACTGCTATTAAATGTTATTATTATGAGTGATATCTCTAAGACATAATTAAGTAAATAGTACTCCAAGTATCTTTACACTATTTATGAGATATGTTTGAACGGATATTATATAGTTTGGTGGATGTGTCGAAACTGATTGTAAACTGATTCTTTCTGCACCCTTATAGTACTGAAAGGATTTGAAAACATAAATCTCATGTTCTTCTTAGCTCACAAAATATACGAAAGTTATTTGTTGATCAAGATGATCTTCCTCATTGTAAAAACTCTACTAATTTAAAAAGAGTTGAAACTAAATAGAAACTGTTTGACTGTTCACTGTAAATTTAAACTGCAATTATATAATTACTTAGGGACGGAAAATACTATTTTCTTGAGTTATTTAAAATGAGCATTTATTTGATATATATAATATTGTAAAGACAAGTTTAATAATATTTCGTTTAATTTTCAAATATTTTACCGTGATTTGTTTGAAATTATTAACTCCTGTATATGACTGATAAAATGAAAGCTATAACTGTTTTATATATATTTATATAGTCGATTTTGTGCTTAAAGAGGCACTTGATCATATCTGCACAGGACGTAAAGGCTTTCACCAAATTCATTATCTCTCTTTATTAAGAAACTACATCCATTAAGTTATTTTATTTGTAATACTTAAATCAAGCATTCAACGTATTTATAAAAAAATATGAAAATATAAATATAACATAATATTTATAAAATATAAAATATTACTATAAAAATACTTCAATAGTTTAGTTATAAACACGCTTGACTCAGAATAACACAATTTCCATTCATAACTAGCACCCGTGTATATTGAGACTATTGTTAGTAAATAGCACGTCCGATTCGGAACTCAAACTTTGAAGCTTTACGTGGTATAGCCGATTCGGTAAACAAATACTACCTAGAAGATGTCTACCAGGCACATTCTAGTAATATTTCTTTAGCATGTACCCAATAGATGAGAAGGTGCAGGTATTATAGTCCTGTCCTGAAAAGAATATTATAAAATTATTTAATTCGTAAATTTTTAATTTATGAAAGGAATAATGGAGTCCAATAAGAAAGTTATTTATTAAACTCTCGACAGGAGAGAGTTCTGGTTTACGATTCAGTAACTAATTCTTATAGTTAAAAGTTATAGTATATTATTCTTTTATAAACTACCCTATAATTCTTTTTTTATAAGTAATTGAAACAGTGTAACATGATATAGTCGATCACCGATATTATTATTTAGCATGCAAAGTTTACTAAAATTTCAATATTTATTCCATGAAAATACGTTAGAAAGAAGGCGGTTTGATGTAAGTAAAAAATATATAAGAAATATATTTTCTTGTATTGATTTTTCATCAAATATTTAAAAACAGGTCCAATTTCACCAAGTGTCACAATTTCGTTTGTGTTGTATTACAAAAACGATTCTCCCTGTATTCTTTGGGTATAGAGCGGATTATAAATAGCCTAAAACACAACATTTGCAGTATTAAAACAAAGCTATGACAACCTTAATAAATCTAGAAATCAACTCAATGTAATGATTAACACGTATTTCAAAGTTGTAATTTAGTAATGATGTTGTCAATGCAACTGTTCCGGGTTTCTGTCACTAAAACTAGGATGTGTAAACTGCTTTAGTGAGATCAAGGAGCAGATGCTGTGATTTCAAAGGGAAAAAAAAGTAACTCATCTGTATGTTCTGGTCCTGGTCCTGGCTATATTGTATCCTGGAGGAGTTTCCCGGAGGTGCTCGAAATAGAACAATTTTCAACATAAACTGAGCTATAGAAAAATGACTGAACAAATCCTGTATCTTTTTGTTTCTATGGCTATACGTAATTTGTATATATTGTACTCTTGGGTATGTTTCAGCTGTTTCCCTATTTTCTTTTAATTTTCAACTGTGCAGTCATTTCTTACGCTGCGTCTATTACTTAAAGGCTATAAAATTCCCGTACAACATAGTCGTACATTATCTAGTTACAAATACATCAATAAATATATTTATATCATGCTTGTTTCGAAATCCAAACCACATGCACGTTTGACATGGCATGTTACTATACAGCTACATCTACAAAACCTACATAACATCCTATCAGATTCAAGTAGTCTGCCATACAATGCACTTTTAAATGTCCCCTAAGAATTATTCCTAACGTTACTTCACGAATTATAAGTAACATTTTTGAAGGAAACAGGATTATTTCCGGCTTTTTACCATCGATCAGTGATACAATAAAATCAGTCTACTTATATTCAAAATCTACAATCTGATCTCTTCTTCGGGAAAATGACTAAATCAATTCATAACTACAATCTAGGTTAAAGTAAACAAAGAAAAGCTAAAGCGTCGACACGCTTAAGTCTGGAACTACAACATCCTTGTTGTGTGTCTATTCCATGCACCCTTACTCAAAAACATGCACTTAATAAAAACTAAATACTGATTATTACAACAGAACTACAGAATACATAAAATAGTTATTAAATTGTATAAACATTTAACACAGAATATTCCAACACTTATTCATAAACTGTATATTACGCTTCTGGAACTTATAGATTTATAGTAAAGCGTACATAATTCCGGTTGAACTATTACAGTGCAAATAAATTTCCATCCATATCAGAAGAATAAAATATATATTTAATTAATTTTTATACTGAATTTAGATGCCTTTCCTCTAAAATTCTTGTAAGCTAACTCACTTTTGGGCTAAGTAGGTGTTTATAATTTTCATTTTTCTGCAAGTTAAAAATATTTAAACGTACAGCTAGTTAATTAATCAAGAAGGTGTTGTTGCTACTGTGTCGCCAAACATTTAACACGTATAAGTTTGCTCATTTTAATGTTACGTTCCAGTGGGATAATACTTGTATGGGACTTCTAAAAACCTAGAATTCCAGAACCTGGAATGTCTGGTTTAAAAACGATTTTCTGGCTCAAATTATTTATATTTTTAATAGCAAATTTTAATTTACTTAAGTGCATCGTTTAAGAAGATATACAGGCATACATAATTAGGTTGAGAAGCCTATTTTAAAAAACACGTATATTTCCGACCTTTATAATTAATCTATGACCTTGACAAAACATTTCCATAAATGCCCCACCATTCAAGAGACTAAATTTTGTAAGATTTATCCAGCTCCTAGAGGTGTTGTCGTGAGAAGGGAAGCCAGCTTTGAGCCAGCCTCTCTTATCAAAGCCGGTAAGGGGTGGCACACCCTTGTCTAGGGTGGCAAGAACCATTGACTCATAGAAAACGAACACTACAAACTCCAACAGTCATCTCCCGCAGTAGACCAGAACTACCGAACTAACCTTGTCGAATCTCGACATTTGAGGTTAGTGATGTACCGCTCCTGGATATACATAAGGTTGTATAGATTTAAGTGACATCAGTTTTTGCTGTACCTAGTGTGGGTTCAACCGGAAGGTATAAACTAACCAAAAGTGAACCCTCCGGGGGAAGTAAATGTGTAAATAGATTTTACTGTGTTAGAGCTAGCAGATACATTACATAAATAATTCTTCATAATTTTTTTTTAGAGGAAATGAGTACACATCTTCAGAGAAACTAAATAAAATTTTCATTAAAAAACAAGATGTTAGGAACACAATTTATTTTAGGCTCTCTAAATATACATATTTGAAACTGCTCTCACTTTCAGATTTGTTTTCTCTAACATTCCATATACAGTATGAGAGAGACGTGGTAAAAAACACATATTCAATACAGTTATTTGAGTGATTGTAAAGCAATTTATAAAATATAATAAAATATAGTTTTAATAGCCTTCAGCTTAATCTTAACAATTATTAAATCTATTATTTGACACCATTGGTAAATTTGATACCTAAAAATTCAAGTATATGAACAATTATAATTCCTGAACTGGAAAGATATTAAACAAATTCAACAAAAAATAAAATTTTGTAGCAATTTTTAGGTTTCATTGATACTGTTATTTAAATTCAAATACTAACGAAGAAGTTTTTTATGTATGTTGTCGTTATTGCTACTATGCGAAAACAGCGTGCACAAACCAGAACTCGAACTCTGGTCCTTGAGTTGACAAGTTGAGACAGAATAACTCAGCTACGTCAGAAGACGTCTTTTAGACACATTCTGGTAATTTTTCAGCATATTCCCTATAAATATGGAAGTGCACCTTTGCATTAATATGCTATATTTATTATTGCTATATGGTATTAATAGTGCTATATAATGCAAAGATCTTATCATAAAAATAAATTGTAATGTAGTTCAAGCGAAAAGTTTAAGTATTTGAAAATAGCAACGGCACCCAGTACGGAATTACTGGATTGACTGATTTCTGTTTCGTGTACAAAGAGAAATACAAAACAATATGGGTTAAAATAATGTTTGTTTGTTAAAATGGTCACAGTTATATGAATTATTACATGTAAACACTTAAACATAACCTACTCAGGTGTTTTTATTATTAATATACACTACCATGCAGTTAATATACACTACTTAGAACTCACTGTTAATATTTACCACACTACAGAAAACCGGAAAGATAGCTGTGAGCCTCAGGTAAAAAATGGGTTTCTTAAACAATTATTAAAAGTTATTATCAACTGTGTACACCAGTCCAAAATTCATAACGCAATTCAATATTTTGGTATGAAACCGTTAAGCCGATAATACATATACTTTCTGTGTACAGAAAGATTTTAAACATCCAAAAGGCACGCGAGATGTTTTGGCAGCATGAAGTTCACCTACAAAGTTCGAGACAGAAAACTGTATTAGCTGCAAGAATTAAAAGATTAGTTACAAGAACGTTAGATAAAACTTATTCTAACCAGTAAGGAGTAATAGACTTGCGAAAATATATATTATTTAAACTGAAAATAATAACGAGGCAGTTTTATGACGCTCAGACTTATTACGAGATTGGACATGCACCATCATATATAACTCATTCTTCTCTATGTGGAAATTTCTTTTAAAATTTTATACCAGTTTTCTGGTAAGCAAGCGATAGGCAAGAGTGCGATAAAGTTAAATATTGTCACAAACGTTTAAAATTGGCTTCAATATATTTTATTTTGTTTTTAATCTGCAAATAAAAATGTTACTTGTAAAACCTTACATAATAAAACTGAGTTTTTTAATTTTTTTCAATATTTTCTGATTTACATTATGGTTACCTCTAAGAACTTTGCAAAAATATTAGCTGAAGCTCATCCAAATCCAATCGGTTAACATGTACTAATATAAAACACAGTGTCCCTTTATATATAAATTACCCTTCATACAAATATTGAAATCTAAAGTCAGTTCGTTTTCGGAATATCGTGCGAACTGACAAACAGACAAAATTAAAATATTTCAAGCCTCACGAGTGATAAACTTCGCTAAAGCTCAGTGAATTATTTAATTTTTAAAAATATAACAGAACTTATATAAGCGGATATAAAGTTACAATATAAGGACGCAGAGCTGAACGTGACGCTAACTAGTATCTTTATAAATTAATTTAAATAGTGGAATTAAGGGTACAATCTCAAAAAATGGGTTTTGTGATAACTTTTATTTTTAATTAACACGGACATCACCTATAATATTAACCTAAGCTCTGAATTTAATTTTAAGACAAATACTTTAACAAATATTTTCTAATAACCCAATAAATTTCTAAGGAGCCAGTTTATTACGTCTACTAATAAATATTTTAATACAATACAAAACTTAAATTTGAACTTAGAGCTAATATAAATTTTAAGTCATCATGCGAGTTACTTTATCTGTATGATTGTCGAGTCGTTTCTCATATATATTGACCATCACAATGTTCCAGTTAGTGAGGAACTGATATGTCTGTGAAGTAGAGTGATGACTATATATTTACCTCAGTTTCCAACCGGAAATGTTAGATTTTCTTCAAAAATCCAGTTGGCAATTTACATTCTTTATTTTAAATATTTCCGTAAGAAATAAAGTTTATAGCATAACTACGTCATGGGCTTAATCAATAACACGAGAAATATTGAATAGCAATCTTTACTAGCATTTATTACTCGTATTTTAATAGGGGAAAATGTCATAACAACTAGGAGTGGGCATTATTTTCAAATATAGCATTTTTGCCTTTTTTCAGAGTAAAATTTTTATTAATAGTGTAAGTGAACCATGTATAGGTGACAAAGGAATCTAAGGAGTTGTTTCTATAACTGTATTATAGAACATTATAGCTGAACATTATAGGTACCAAATCCTAATAGTAAAGTTATCGCACTTCTCAGTACAAGTCAATGGTTGTCAAAGTTTAAAACTTCATGTTTATGTCTTTTGTGACGTATACCAATTATCATTATAAATTAATTTAAAGGATAATTATGGAAATAAAAGTGTAAACACAAAAATAGGGGTTTGTGATAAGTGTTAATTTGAACTAAAACTGACATCACCTATTATCGGATATCATTTTCCTTCTAACGGACATACAAGCTAAGGGCTTAAGTAGTTTTAAGAAAAAATTGTCGCAAATATTTTCTGATATTCTTATAAAGTGAGCTAGTATTCCGATAACTATTTTAAACAATACAAAACTTAAATTTGAACTTACATTTAATATACATTTAAAGCCATCTTTCGAGTAAATTTATCTTCATGGATATCGAGTCTTTACGTTTCTCAATAACATTCACCATTACAATGTTCCAGTTAGTGAGGAACCATTTCTGATATGTCTGTGAAGTAGAGTGATAACTATATTATTTATTCAATATTGAATATTTTATGTACTAATTGACAAAACGTATCCACCTCAGTTTCCAATTGGAAATGTTTGAGATTCTTCAAAAATCTAGTTCAAAATTTACATTTTTATTTCAAAAATCTCTTTAAGTAATAAAGTTTATAGTATAACCAGGACATGGGCTTAATAAACAACACCAGAAATACTGAATAGCAATCTTTACTAGCATATATTTAGTTTAATGTAATATGTGTAAGTGACAACCAGTGCCACAGTTACGCTGGTCCCGGTATCTGGACCACAAGTTAGATAGCTTGTGCCTTCTGAACAAACATTTTGATTGTTCCTATCTGGTTTTGCAGTAGGTTGGCATTCCTGTCAATGTGTGATGAAAATTATATTCCGATAAACAATTGTAGTGGAAAATGTTATAACAACTCGGAATTGGCATTATTTTAAAATATGGCATTTTTGACTTTTTTCAGAGTAAAATTATTATTAATAGTGTAAGTGAACCATGTAAAGGTGACAAAGGAATCTAAGGAGTTGTTTCTATAACTGTATCATCACAATCGGCAAGTTATAATCTCTTGTAAAGTAAAAGAAAGCTCTGGTGGTAATCTCATCAACTAATTGAATAAAGTATAAGATATTGACTATAATTCTGCTCAAATCTGTACAACAACGTTTTTAGAAATGATTGAATTTACCCAAACAAACGTATTGCATTATGAGTTTTAATCCGAGGTCAGCTAAAATTCACTTTTTTAAATTATTTTTAAAGTTTTACACTACTAATATAATGCCTGAAAAATGTCTCTAAGTCACATTGAAGTAAATAATTCTCATAGTACTCTTTTCACTTCTTATAAACAATGTAAGAATGGACCAAAAACATTTGGATTTGGTAAAATATGTAATTGTAGACTGATTCTTTCTGTACATTTATAGTACTGAAGGGATTTAAAACCATAATTCTGCTTAAGCATAAAACATAATTAAATGTTAATCAACATAAGTATCACTACACAGGAAAATAAATTCATTGCAATAGTCCTTAAAATTAAAATCCTCTTAAGTGAAAATGCGTTATAATAACATAGGAATTGTTTCACTGTATTTTTTTTCTTTAATTGATTATCGCAAGACTAGAATGTATATAGCTTTGGGTAAAAAGAATATTTAGAGAAAATCTTTGAATTGTAAATAATTAAGTAAGTCGTCCATAAATCCTTGTCTCGATCCTGGTCTTCGCCATAGTACTCCTGGTGTAGATTTCCCACGCCCTGTGTGTTGAACGTCTTTGTATATTAATCTAAAAAATTAAATAAGACCTAGCCCTTAACAAGCTTTCGGCAATTGCACTTGTTCCTGGTCGGGCTTCTCTAACCGTGGTGTAAGTTTAAAGAATTTTGTAAATAAAACATATGCATTTATCGAAAGCTTTGTGATACCTGTCCTTTGTTGTTTTCATAGATAAAACAATTACTTAAACTGGTGTGCATGTTTAACCTGTTTCTCTTTGTTTCGCTTTTAGCCTTTACTTGATTGTTTACGTCATGATTATTACTAACATTATGTACATGTTATTATTTCATGTTCAACGAAATCTTATGCATTAAATATATTTCTATATTTATGGATATTATAAACGTAAAATCAATTTTACTTTAAAAATTAACCATTCGTACTATAACCTTTTCCAACAATTATCCTATACTGTGTACTGTTTCCATCATTGAGAAATCTTATACACGAGCTTTTTGCCATGAATAAACTTTAAATATTCCGATTCACGTTTTAATATATTTTTATTTGTGTAATATGACCTGTAATAATTTTGTGATAAGTTTAAAGACTTTTTAGGTCCTATTTAAGACCTACAAAAAGAGATAAAATATTCCAACTCACCTATGTTTCTATCAACTGTATACATTAGATTCAAAATGTATAAGGCCGTTCAATATCTTGCAAATATTAAGTCTATATGCTCGCTTTAGGTACATGGAAAATTAAAAACAGCACAAAGCGCAAATTTAACTGAGAACATACCGATAGGATTTATTTTGTATAGTAATCATTAATATGTGAGATATGAAAGTAATTAAAAGTTCAACAAACATAAATATCTGTTTAATTTCAATCACGTTACTATTTTCGTAATATATTTGTATATGTTATTATTTATATATACCCAATAATATAGGCACTGGACTAGTGATTTATGCTGATAAATTGTAGATAAAACCAGGATTTAAACTGCGTACCTTGAATATCATGAGATAGTGAGAGCAGAAACTGTGATTTATGGACAATAAAAATAACTCACTGTAGGTCCTGGTCCTGGTTCTCTCTCTGAGCCTCACACATCGTGTTCCTTGTTCAGTGGTTCTCCGAGGTGCTGTGATTATATTGACTTTTAAATTTAATACTGAACAGTTTAAAACACTAAATTTTCCAAACATTTCTATTGTTGTTTCCATGGATATAAGTAATTTAAATGTGGACTGCTGTAGGAGACATATCAGCTGAGTTATATTAATAACAGTGTCAATATTTCTTCTTCCGCAAGGAACGTTCTTATAATAATATAGTCAAAACCACAAGATCTCTTTGTATTTATGTTATGGTCTATTGGCCAAACATTTACGTGTAGCAGCTAAAAGCTTTGAGTTTTGTTAAAGTGATGAAATTTTCCTCCAAAAATGAAATTGATCTTCATCCAACACTAGCTTTGGTTCCGTAATACAAGAAGTAAAAATCTATGAAGCAATATGTTTATCTAAATTAATTATTTTACTGTAAACATTTAAATCCAGCTGTCAGACACGTAAGTGATAGCTATATTACCGTCAGCCAACTATGTGGAAAGACTAAATTAGTCATTTTGAGACAAATATTTGTACCGATATTGTCAAACATTCCAGTTTTTATATTTTTATAAAGAGTGACATACGAATCTTTAAACCTGTAAAATACGCTATTGTACTAATCTTTATGTTTTACTCTAACTTTGGTCATTAAACTTTCTCACCGTGCCCTAGGCTGACATGCACTAAGGGTTTATATCAATTAATTAGTACTACACACCCTGCAGCAACAAAGGGGACTGGCTGTTGATTTGAAACTTCTATTAACTTCTCGAACATGTTTTTTGTACTGCAACTCACTTTAACCCAAATAAGGACTATAATCTGTAAATATTTGCAGCGTGTATCGTATTACTACATGTACATTAAAGAATATTTTCCAACTACGGAGAACCTCACATTTATTTCAAAAGTACCTCTAAATATAAAAACGAATTCAATTTCCAAAGCTATATCTTGTGTCCTGTTATACAAACTTTGTTATTCCAATAAATACATTATTTATATATATATATATATATATATATATATATATATATATATATATGTATAGTTGTAAACATTTATAGTAAATGCATCACTTACGTATGTAGAATTATGCATTTAATTTTAAACATCTAAGCCAGTAATGCAGTGTGTAACACGGAAGTTAAATTCATAACTTCTGCGTCAGTTATTTAAAACTGAGGTAAGAACCTTTCACTTTAATTTATAAATGGTTTTGCAACTTGGGAAGACGATACGACATTATTCTGATAACTTTAACAAAAGGTGTTTTCTGGAATGTTATTTTTAGACAGGTTTTCTCTCGCATACGAAACGTATTCGCAGACATATACTTTAATTACACAAATATAATTATTATATTGCTTATTGGTTTTGAAATCAGTCTGTAAAATATAAGAGAAACAAATTCTTTTGATTCTATTGCAAGTATTAGTTGGAAAACTTGACAATGAATTCGATTAGTAAAGAAAATATTTGACGGAGGTAATTCTTAATTTAATTTCCAAGAAAAAACTGTCAAATTTCTGTGGGAACGAATCCACACGTATCAATACTCTGAGCATTTGTTGGTCCTATAGTTTCACGTTGCATTCCTAAGACACCTTCAGTCTGTAGTGTAATTTTACTACATTACAAACTTAATTTAAAGGCTTGTGTTAATGGAGCTAAACTCGACATACACAGCCCTTTCCACCACATCTGCGTTATGGAAGAATAGTTGAGTTCGCCGTTCTTTTGGATCGTGTCAGTCAACATCGTAGTGCACTCAGTTGTGTACCTGACATGAGGATACAGGGTGCGTTATGAAAGTAATGATCATATTCAGGAAAAAAACTGATTTATTCATCCAAATGGTAGAAATGGACAAAATACTTCAACATAGCCTCCTCCTGCAATACACCGCGTAGACAATTGCTTTGAAAGCAGCCTGGAACCCCTCAACTGGAATGCCTCTCAGGAGCATTATAACTTCAGCATGGATGTTCTCCACCGACTACAATTCCTTTCATCTCAGCTCTCTCTTCAGTCAGTGGTAAAAAAATATCACACGGATCTATGAGATTGTAAGAAGGTTGGGGCAGCACGGGATTCTTGTTCTGGGTAGGGTAGATGGTAACGACGACGGCCGTGTGGCTGTGGGCATTTTTGTAGTGGAGCTCCAAGATGACTTTAATATCAGGCCAGACGCGGGCGATCTGGCGCTTCATTCTTGAGCGCCTCCAGATAAAAGAATGCGTTGACAGTGTTTCCTGGTGGTACAAACTCAAAATGGACGATTCCCCGAATTTCAAAGAAGACTATGAGCATTATTTTGATACGAGACTTGCCCATGTGCACTTTTTGGGGTTCGGGAGAGTATTGTGTTAGCCACTGAGAGCTCTGCCTTTTTTATTGAAGTATGCACTGATGCTATTGTATAACTCACATGTATATCTTAAATGTGTTCTGGGGTGTTTATGCTGATCCATTAATCTCTAAAATTACTTATTTTAATTCTTGATGAAACAGAAATTAAATTATTATAAGTTACGGAGAGAGATTTTAATGTTTGTGTGATTATAATTTTATTTTTTAAACTAATTAGGCATTCAAAATACTGTAAAATTTTACTTTGCCCGTTATTAACTCTTGCACTGTGAAAGAGAGCTCTGGAGTGAATTTTAGTGATTAATATAATGAGTTAAAACTTCTAGAACATATTATGTCACAATTTTTTGGCACCAAGTTTTTAATTATTGAATTATACCAAAAAAAAAAAATTAGTTATTGTTTTTATATGATAAATAAAAATCATTGACTAATTTCTCATTACTCATTACGAAAATTTTCCTTACTGGAAATGCTAGAAATATTGCTGAAAAAAACGAGTAAGAAAATGTTTCTCATTACCAGCTATATATGTTTTTTTTATAAAACTACGTGAAAATTCACTTGACTTGACTAATATATTTTTCGGTACTAAATAATGTAAACTGATTCTCCCTGTGCTCTTTGGGTACTGAGAGGATTAAACACAGCCCAAATTAGTGTCTTTTAGTTAAAACATAAAAATAAATTTAATGTACTTCTGTTAGCACTAAATATTAACTATTCTGGTGCTTTGTGCTGTGAATAATACTGTCTAAAAGTAGGATGTAAACTGCTTTGTGTAACGAGAAATAGTGACTAAAAACTATGATTTATATTGAATTAAAGTAACTCATCCTTGTAAGTCCTGGTACTGGTTCTGCTTATGGATATCACATCGTGTTCCTGGTGCTACTTCCGTGACTAACTGAATTAAGCGAAGTTTGAAAAATGCAGCGACATAACACTTTATAATTATTTAAAACAATAAAATATAAATTTTACGTTGTATCCATGGATATAAAATAATATTTTATGTAAACTGCTCCTTACTTTTCACCTGTCCTATATATTTATGACGTCACGACTACTACTACCGCTAAAAAGAACGCTTGTTGTCTGATTACACCAACACCTATATTTAAGGACACAAACGTGTGAATAAAAAATAATTATAAAGGTTTTAATAAGTTTGTTCCCTGTCTCAAGTTATGATGTATATGCTATATTATTATTGTTTAAAATCAAAATCCAGTGACCATATTTGAGATATGTTATATTATTCCTAATTAGTCTAAAATTATGTAATTCTCATCTTTCTGAAAAATATTATAACAAATGACATAAGTATGATACATAAATAATCATATATAATATTCATTATAAAAACAAAATTCATACAGATGTTTTTACTTTTAAATGATTGACACACAATCACGCAAAACTTACTGAAAATATTTGCACAAAATTTGATATGTTCAATACTTAGATATACTTAGAATATTTAAGCATATTATTATCTTAAAATACACAAAAAATACTGATTTAATAATTTTGCAAGTGTATTTTACTGTATAAATAGTTAATATCACCTGATCATGTTACAGAGCCCAATCATTCCAGTATTTTGTATGTTTATGTATAAATATCAGTTGTTAGTAGAATGAAAACGGTAATGTAAAGTACGATATAGTTTTACATACATGCAGCAATAAGGCATTAAACTAATTTGTATATTTTGTTATCTGATGATGTCCATACGTATAGCTTATTGGCCATATCCCAAAACGTAATAATTAGGTGTTAGAGAAGGCTCACTAATAAATATAATATCACAGATTAGAACTAAGGCACCAGATATATTATTACTTACTTATTAGTCATTATCAGGTAACAAAGGCACATCGTGGGAGAATCCTATTCACTGTTATTATCATACCCTGGTAATGAATTACTTACAAAGCCTTAAAACAGTAGAAACTCGTGAATGAGTATTCTATTTTTAAGTATTTGTTATGCGAGTTTTATAAATTTCAAACACAATCGTTTTTGATATAAAGAAATAAATAAAATAAATACATAAATAAAAATTTCTTTTATTTAGAGCGTCTCTCACTACAAACTGCTTTACAGAGCAACTCAAGTGAAACTTAACACTAAGAACTTATACTAAGGTTGGCTATTATAATTCAATCTATAAATAATCTAGAGCTAAATTAGTGAGGTTAAAATACGCAACAGTCACTTACAACTAGTTAACATAAAATCCTTTAATTTAGATCTAAAACTAGACAGTTGACTGTGTGCTCTTCAAGCTACCGGGTAGGTCATTGTACAATTTAGGGCCAAAGTAGGAAAAGCTCCTCCTACCGATTTCCAGCCTCACTCTGGGAAGTGAAGCTGGTTGTCCTGGCGACTGCTCCGTTACGAGACCTCCTGTCTTTGCACAAGTTTTTCACAGAGATAAAGATGTTCCCTTATGAGAATGTTAGGGGCTTATGGATCATGCAGACTGTAATTATTCTGCATACCCGTTCAGAATACAGCCTACTAGAAAATTTCATAAGTATTGCTGTAAATGTTTTTTTTGAGTTATGAAAAAAATTAGGTAATTATTTATATGCCACATGCAATAACTTTATTTATATTTATTAGTACTATGGGCAATTTGAATCGAGAGAATTAATCATCCGGTGCTAGAGTAATGTAAATAACATAAAAATTAAAAACAATTGTACTAAATTAATTTGTAGTATAAGTAATTGGGTAGTTACATTTATTGCCTAATATAGGTTTAAATAGGTATTATTTATTTAATGTCTATATTTTTATGTATTTGAAAGATAAGCATATTTCGGTTTTGGTAATTGATATCTTCAATGCCTTTTTATGTTCCTAAGAAATTATTTTGGAAGTTTAATTACTAACTAATACGTGGAAACAAATCCAAAAGTCATTTTAATACTTGATCTCTTTTGAAAATAGTGTTAAAAAAATTTGCAATAGGACAAAGCAAAAGATTAACTAGCTTTTCTACAAACGCATCAACGAAATTCATGACTGCAGTACTCTAACCAGTCTAAGAAAGAAATCGTAGAAGTATTAATAAACTGTTCAAGTCGTAATCATGTTATCTTATATAAGCATTATTCATGTGCCTTATATGCTATGATTATTAGTCGCTAAAGCTAAGACGTAAATGGTTTGGGTGACGTTGGAAACTGTGATATCTGAACAATAACAGTAACTCATCTGCATGTCCCGATCCTGGCCCTGGTCCTCGTTGCCTGTTTCGTTATAATTACACTCTGCGCTACGATTTCGTGACTTTTGATATAAATTTGTAATATGGAAATTACAACTGAAATCTTTTCTTTGACGTTTCCCTGGACATACATAGCTCTGATATCTATAGTTATATATTTTCACATGTGTTCTAGTTTGTATCTTTTACCTGGGATATTGGTAATTTTACTTCCCTACCCCGTTTTAAAATTTAACGAAATTTATGATATCTAAACAGACATAAGATACACAAAAACAATTAAATAAACCCAATTTTAAACATTTGTTCACTTATTAGATTATGGTGTATGTTTTAATATTTGACTGCTCATACCCAATTAGCAAGGGATGTTTTTCAATATGGCCGTTTACGCTAATGCTAGTTTTTTCTATTACAAAAAACCTCAACTGGATTTGACAGAGTTTTGCTTTCACTTATCTACGTAGTATACTGGACCATGCACTATAAAATTGCTGGCAAAATTATTACATGCCATAGTACACAAATAAAATTATATTAAAGTCTGACTCTGAATATTTACAGTATATCGTTGAAAAAATATCCTATATAAGATTTTTCAGTCATAGAAAGAGTATATATATATATATATATATATATATATATATATATATATATATATATATATATATATATATATAATAGGTAAAGTGATGGAAAGAGTACATCACTAATTATTACTCTTTAAAGTGCAGTTCATTTCAAGTTTATATAATCCAGAAACACTGACATATATTAAATGCCTAATATTTTATTAAACCTATGTTAAAGTATATGACTATATATTTTAAATATATATACATAAGTATATGACTGTTAAAACGGTACATATTGCTTTTTTACAAGATTAATATAATTATTCTGGCATAAGGACCATTTTGTACACATAAATGTAGAAATCTTGATTTTTAGCAAAATACGAAGGTAAAGTTATAGCCGCTGTGAATACAGTAGTAATTCTTATTGTTCAAAAATTTTTAATGAATAAAATAAGTGCTGATTTTCTCAAAAAAATTACGAGTCACAAAGTCCCTATTTATTGTCTTATAGTGTATAAATCACGATGACAAATTGGTTTAATGAAATCATATCATAAAATTGACAGCCATAGGTCGACACTCATTTTCTCTAGAAAATATAATTTCGTAAAACTCAATAAGAATCAAAATAGCTTCAAAACGAAAAAATTATCGGATATTACAGTTAAAAGTATATTCAGTCACTTTAAGCAAAGTTGGGCTTATCGATCTGTAACAGTGTATGTTATTTTAATGATACAGTTAGGAAGTATTAATTAACACGCTAACAATTAACTAAACTCACGCAGTACCGCTCTTATTAATCAGACGCTTGGAGACCATAATTTACTTTTCCATCTGACTTATTTACCTACTTATGTGATTTTTGTGGGATGTCAACCCAAAATTATATCTGAACTCATACAGATGCTTATGTGACTGAAATTATTAGAAACAGTAACAATGTGATAACCAAAAAAATAATTAAAAATCACATAAGTGTTGTAATTTCGTACCTGTTGTACTGTTACAACCATGATCATGAAGGCATTAGGTTAAATTTTGTAGATAATGTTGATCATGGAGAAGTCTAGTTTGGGAAGATTTTAATTCTTCTAGTTTTATGATGATTGCCATATTTTTGTACGAATGCTGTTTTTTATCAGTTTTTAAAATTAGTTAAATTTATATTACTCTTAAGCAATTATTAAGACGTAATTCTCTTTAATGATAAAAAATAGTAACCCCGAATTGTAACTCGTTGTACGTCATACTGTGGCAGGGGTTGACGTGAGTTGTATTATTTGACTATCTGGAGGACTATCAAAGGCGAGCTGATCACTCCGAGTAACTGCGGCCTGAGCGTGGCTGAGGTGTACAGCTTGTCACTCGGGGCCTCTCCATGGACTTAATAGCGGCTGAAACCTGTGGTGAGAGAATCACAATTGTCTGGCATATGTGAACCGTCTGGATTAGTAACGCCATGCGTACATCAGACCTTAACCCTTTGAGTGCCGCAGCGTTTTGCTATATGGTATGTATAAAATGCCGAGCGAAAATGCCTGATTCTGCAAGGGTCTGGTTAAAAATTCATAACAAATTTATTTATTGGTATAATGTCTTGGGTTTTTGTTTTTATAGATAAATATATTTACTTTACACATATAATACATTTATCCCTTAATACGTTTTTATACAAATAAAAATAAATCGTTAACAATAATTGTATGAGCAAAAACATTTAGTTTTTTAATTTGACACAACTTTCTGTTATTTAAATATTTTATTTTTTCACTTTTAGTTATTCTATCTTCTACTCCATTTAATTCTTTACAAAAATCCATATAAAAATTTTTTTATACTTATAAAGAAAGTTTGGAAAATAAATATGAAATTATGAACCACTACAAAACTAGAAATTTTCTAATCTAACCTAACAGTCTGTGTGTTGTCTACACTGATAATGCTTAAATCTAATGCCTGCAATACTAGGTCTTCATTGTCGGCAATGTTTTTACGACTCATTGTTTATAAATATCACTGAACAAACACAAAAACATAAAAACTATACAAACGTATTTAGTAAAGTACTAGATGCTTACGATCGCCGTAACTCGCGACCGTCATTGTTATACTTACACACAGACTAGAACAACATACACAAACGAAGTAATTCGAAGATACTAACACTACAAACCCATTTACACTTAAAAACTTTCAATATCATTTGTGTAATAAAGAGCAGCGCAAACAAAACACGTGACGGCTTGTCCGCGTAGCGGCCGATTCTAAACGCGACTGACGCGCTCACTTTACAAACGCCGTAAAAATTTTAATGTAACCAAAATGCAACAAAACCTACATAAAAAGTTACGTTGAAGCCTTTGGAATCCGTATGTATAGTCATTGAGCCAATTTAGATAAATATTATATAAAATATAAGTGTTACTGCAGAAGTCGCTAACAGCGATTACAGCATTTCCTGCATATAATTCGGGATCGCTGACAGCGATGCTCCGGCACTCAAAGGGTTAATATTATGTAAGGGAAGGACAATGATAACGTCTTATTTAAATTGTGTAATACTCAAATTGGTTTTTTAGGGAAAGGCAACGTTTAGGTTACAGCCGTTGTATATAAAAAATGTACTCGTCCAAAACTTAAAATTAGGTATTGAGGTTAAAATTGTGCTTTTTGAAAATAACGATGATAAGTTATGTAAGTCAAAGGCATTACAAACATTTCCTAATAATTTATAAAGATCACCATGACAAATGGTTCGATGAAACTATAACTAAAACAGTTCGTAGTCATGCTTAGGATACTCATATCCGCACTTTGAAAAAGAAATCTCAATTAGATATATTCACATAAATAACTGAATTTGAATAATAATTTTAAAGTTTCTTACTTGAGACTAAAAGTAAAATTGGAGAAAATCTGAAACATTATAATCTATCACTTCAAGCGTGTACCTGTACACTCCACAAACTGTTTATAAATATTGCAAAAATATTCTGCCGATATCTCTTTCCCTTTTCACCATACCTATCAGTTTATTTATGTATTAAATTTTTTTTTTGCTGTAGTATCAACTATTTTACTTGTATAAATAATGAAGGCAGAGGGAAAATAATTCTTTCCATGCAGATAAATATAACTGTACCTAATGCAGTAAAATTTATCACTTAATAAAACTTATTTTTTAATTATTTTGTAAAAATTTCTTTAAGTTGTTCATCGTATTAACAGAATGTATAAAACATATTTCTTACATGGAACGTCAGGTGTTTTTATAGGGCTCAATTTAAAAAATTATTGTAATTTGCAAAAAACCCAAAAATATTGTAAATGTTTAGCATTAGAAGATTTATTTTTGCGTTGTTTACGTTAGTTCTACCTGGGTATAGTAAACTTTCTTATTTATATCAAGTTAATATTGTTCTGTATATTTATATGGAGTGAGTATTTTAATGTTAGCCATTGGGACCAGGAGTCATATTGATACCATACTTAATATTATGAAACTAAGGTACATTCTCACAGAATCTAAATAATTTATCACCAAACGCTAATAAAGAATAGCTTGAATGTATGGAAGGTCACAAGAGTTATATCTGAAAGTAGATCTGAGGAAATTCTGAGCTAAATCAATATTATCTATGTCAGTGTGTGAATAATTGATTAATTCAAGTTATTAAAGAACTCCCTTACATTCCTTTCCTTTATTGTTTCGTAATCGGTGCCATACTAATGAAGTCCTCTTAAAGTAACTTAAGTGTGGAAGTCAGAAAGTAAGTATAATACCTACAAGTAGTAATGGGGCAATGCAAAGCTAATCACGTATTTAGTGTGTCAGCTTTCAGGTAACAAAGGCACATTGTGAGTTGATTCCTATTATAGTTTTATTACTAAATCCTTGTAATACGATTCTTAGAAAGGCTTAAAAAATTGAATTTTACAAATAATTAAAATAACTCGAAGTGTGGTTAAAGCTATTTAGACCTACTTTATGACGTGGAATATTTTATCATTAAGTAAAGTTCTATTAATTGTTTTATTACAGAAACTTTGCAAACGAGGTCATTTCTTTCTCAAAAATAGGAGAGAAAGAACTTTATCTAGTACACGCAACATACTGCTCAATTACCCCTACTGTGGTACATAGAAAGGAACTATTGTAGGATATACACAATCATAAATTTATCAAGTTTATTTTCAATCTTAGAAATATATACTATTCAAAACAATATTGAAAAATAACAATTGTATCCTCCATTGGAATGGATTTAAGAGAAACATAGGAAAAGGTTGACCTATGTATAAAATAATAGTGCTTAATACTATCGAACAAATTCATATGATTTCTAAACTCAAAAAATGAGACAAATTCTCTGTGCATTGGCTCTACTGCTTTACATGTTTAATGTTATCGAGTCGTAATTAAAATGACTGAAGCATGGACATTTTGAGCCTTAAACAAGAATTTTGTTTTCCAATATATTATTTATTATATAACAATATTCAATAACAATTAAGTATTGATTTTTGTCAACTATTTACAAAACAGGTCTAATTACAACCACCGTAATCAACTTTTTGAAAGGAGAGAAACAGCCCAAAGCACAAGTTTATCAGCATCTATATGGTTAGACAAACAAATGCAAGTTCAGTTCAGTTTTGTTGTAATCTCGCTTAGAGTGAGGAATCACGAGATCTCACGGGAAATGAGAACCCGTAGTGGAGGCGGTTTAGAATTGGATGGAGTAAAGAAGAGGATCAGTGAAACTGAACCAAGGTTAACTAACCTTGAAACTGAACAACCTTCATTTGACGATGACAATCAAACGGCAACATGTGGAAAATGTAATGGTCGTGTTTATGTTAACCTTTCAATGGTATGTGACGGTTTCTGTCATCGAAATTTCCATGCCGCTTGTGCTGAGATAGATGATGATGTGTTTTCAGCAATTAACGATCTTGATGCTTATGTTAAGTGGTTCTGCTCGAAGTGTCAAAATAAATTAGATATGCTGTTTAAAAAATCAAGACTTATGGATGATTCAGTCTCACGTGAGTGGCCTTCCATTCTAAATGTTGTATTGGATCAATTAGATATCCAGAACGATAATAATTTAGATTTATGCAACAGGATGGACATATTAACTGAACAATACTCAAAGTTAAATGAGAAACTCATGGAGGTGTGCTCTGGGTCTCAGTTTAACTCTTCTACACCGTCCCTAAATAATTACTCTAATACCGATGACACTCGGTCTTCAATAATCTTGAGTAATATAGATAGGCCTAAGGGTAATAATAATAGGTCTATAGGTAACAAACCAGGTTTAGGTTTACGGTTTAGCAAACAACCTCAAATGGAAAGTGAGCCTTTGCATAACTTAAATTCTAACAAAGTAGTACAGTCTCAAACTACCTTGGGCCTTCAGTCAAATTTAACGTTTGAGAATGAAGAAACAGTTTCCACTAGGACAGAGACTAGTTCTAATGTTAATGGTAATATCCAGCAAAATTCTGAGCGGATATTTACTAATTCTAACAGAGAGTGGAAAACTGCAAGTTACAGAGGTCGACGTAGTGGAAATAACTACAAAAGTAGGCCTAACATGGTTAAACCTATAACAAAGGTGAAACATTTTTCAGCCTCGGAGACTAAGTCTAAAGAATCTGTTCTTCAGCCTAACTCAACCAGGTTTAGTTACAGTGATGCAGTAAAAACTGTAAAAAGCAATGTGGTGCACGGTACTATACAGGTTAGTGAAAACATGTTATTAAAACCGGCCAAGAAGCTGTTTTGGTTGTTCCTATCAGGGCTAAACCCTTCTGTTAGCTCAGAGGATATAATAACTTACCTAAAGTCACTTAAGGAATCTGAAACTTTTGTGTGTGAACGACTTGAAACAAGGTATAATACATATAGTTCTTTCAAGATTGGAGTTCCTTATGCCTTGGGAGAAGAACTTATGCAACCAAATTTATGGTTCGAAGGTTGCATTATTGGAAAATACCGTGCTTCGAGAAATAGGCCTAAGCTTACTGTGAATATCAGTGATTCTTTTTTGGACAACAATTCCCAGTAACTTCGAGCTACCTAAATGTTCCTATTGTGGAACCAACTCAACTTCAATGTGTAGACTTTACAGTGGTCCATTGGAATGTTCAGGGGATTCTCCAAAAAATGGACGAAATTATTCTTCTTTCTAACAAATTTGATACTCATGTGATTTGTATATGTGAACACTGGGAGCACAGAGATAACCTTACATCCCTAGGTATTCCTGGTTATATATTGGCAAGTGCCTATCACCGTCCTTTAGCAAAACTTGGAGGCACGGCAATTTTCCTAAAGTCTGTTCTGAAGTTTAAAAAGTTAACCCACCTTGTGAATCTATCCATACCCTCAATATGTGAAGTTGCTGCAGTGTACATTGAGGAAGTTAATGTTATTTGTTTAGAAATACATAGAGTGCCAGAGCATGACAATTTTGATAGTTTTACCGAAGCTCTGAATAATGTACTGAATGTTTTAGTGAGTAAAAATAAAACTAATGCCTCTATTATTGTTTGTAATGATTTTAATGTTGATTTTTTAAGTAATAGCTTGCAGAAAAGGGTTTTAGAAAACTTGTTTGTTAGTTTCAATTTGAGGAATTCTGTGTATGATGTAACTAGACCTGGCCTATATGGTAATAGTGTTGGTACCTATATTGATAACATAGCTGTATCTATGCACCCGGATAGGATTATTTCTGCCTTTGTGGAACTGATGGTACTGTCTGATCACCATAGCGTGATATTCAAGGGTAAACTTGATTCAGTTAATAGTTGCGGTTCTTGCTCTAAAGACTACAGTAGGTCTGAAAGTCATTGTAAAATATCCAGAGCAATTGATGATGTAAATAGTGCATATTTTAGATTACTATTAAGTAAAGTTAATTGGCTAATGTTGTACACTTTATCCTCGATAGAAGATAAGTTTGATCTTTTTTTTAGTATGTTTTTAGATATTGTTGATACAGCCTTTCCAATTAAATACAATAGGGCTTGTAAAAGTAGGCCTAAAAAGCCAAAATGGTACAATGAACAACTGAGGTTACTTAAAGAGCAATGCTTGCATACTTATACTATTTTTAGAAGTACTGGTTTGGATTTTCATAGAGATTCATGTAGAGCACTTAGGTGTAGATATAAATATGAGGTAATGCAAGCTAAACTAGCTTTCAATGGTAGTAAAGTTAAGAACGCTATTAACAAACCTAAAGCAATCTGGTCTATTGTCAAAGACAGTTTAGGTGGTAATGAATGCCCCTCTGATAATAAGTTAGACTCAACTTTGTCTAGTTCTGGTTTTAATAATTTTTTTCTTAGTAGTGTTAAGTCTATTGCCCAGGATGTGCCTCAGGCAAAACATGATATGTCATACTATTTAAATAAACTAAAACTTTCTGGTGTAAATAAACATAATAATGTAAAGGAAGTCTTTTCGTTTTGTCGTGTAACTGTTGAAGAGGTTCATAGTGCAGTGTTATCATTGAGTAGCAGTTCATGTTTTGATGTTTATAATATTAATTCTCATATTTTGAAATTAGCATCATCTTTTATAGCTGAAATAATGTCTTATTTGTTTAATCTCTGTATTGAGTGTTGTATTGTCCCACAGTGTCTTAAGTTAGTTAAGGTAATTCCTTTGCATAAAAAGGGTTTAAAGAGTGACTTTGCTAATTACCGGCCAGTGTCGATTGTACCTGTTGTGTCCAAGGTTCTTGAGATTTTGCTTAATAATCAAGTTATGACATTTTTTGAGAATAAATTTTTGTTTTCTAATAGTCAATATGGTTTTAGACCTGGTAAGAGTACTAGTATGGCTGTAATTAATTTTATGAAAGATTTTACATTAAATGTAGATGCAAAAAAATGTGTGGTTGGTAACTTTTATGATATGTCGAAAGCTTTCGACGACACTATCGATCATCTTATTCTTTTAAAGAAACTAAAATTTTATGGATTTGATGTTAGGTCTGTTAATCTTATGCAATCATATTTGTCTGAAAGGTTTCAATCTGTGTTTCATAATGGTTGCTTTTCTCAATATTTACAAGTGCATACTGGTGTACCGCAAGGTTCAATTCTAGGACCGACTATGTTTATTGTATATATTAATGACATGCCATCGGCTCTTAGCAATGTCTGTGTCTCATCCTCTATGTATGCAGATGATTTAGCAGTACAAATAAGTTGTTCAAATTTTAATTTGGCTAATCAGTTGTTGTCTCATTTTAACTCAGTAGCTGAGGACTGGACTGCAGCTAATGCTCTCTGCCTTAATATGGATAAAACTCAAAGCATTAAGTTTAGTTTAAGCAACTTTGTCAGTTATAGTAAAGTTACATTTTTGGGAGTTCTGTTGCAATCAAATCTTAAATGGGACTCTCACATTGTAAATGTTTGTAAAAAGATTTCTAAATGTACTTTTATGATTAGAAGACTTAAATTATCTGTAAATTTAGATATATTGATGTCTGTTTATTATGCATACATTCAAAGCCATTTGTCATATGGAATAATTGTTTGGGGCTGTGATAATAATGTACAAAAGCTTTTAATTTTGCAAAAGAGAGTTTTAAGAATTATATGTGGTGTTAGCCGTAGAACTCATTGTAAGCCTCTATTTAAAAGTCTGGGTGTTCTTACTGTCCCTTCGTTGTATCTGTTGAATTTGTTGATGTATATTAGGGCTAACTTAGATCTAATTCCTACTAACAGCTCAGTTCATGATTATTTTACTAGACAGAGTAACTTTCTTAGAGTTAGGCAATTTAATTATCACACAACAATTAAATCGACATTTGAATTAGGTAAGAATATTTATAATATGTTACCATATGAAATAAAATGTCTAGATGATAAAAAATTAAAATTTAAGTTAAAATTACTGTTGATAGAGCTAAGTGTATATGACATTAAGGAATTTATTGAATTTTGCAGCCTATCTCAAAATGTATGAATCTAAATGTTTTAAGTTGTCTTTTATGTAGTCTTTAATCTTAAACTAAATTTTTTAAATTTTTTAATATAATAACTCATGCCCTACAGTCGATATTATATTTGTGAAATGTTCTTAATATTCTTTTAGTATTAAGTTGAATTTTTATTCTTGTTCCTGTTCTAATTTGACGATGCCATGCTTGTGAAACTTGTATAAAGGCAATAAAGAATTTGATTTGATTTTATTTTATTTGACACGATGGCTTTAACCACAAGCTGGTTCTTTCAAATTTTCAAAGCACTTCCTAAATAATATTTTCTGAGACTTTCATATCCTATTAATAAAAGGTAAAATTCGATACTAGAGCTCCAGAGATCAATTTGCCACAGAAGCTGTTAAGAGAATCCGTCAGAGGTTAAGATACTAAGAACTAAATGTCCACAATGCTTGCAAAGAACATGCCATTCCACAGTTAAAGAATTTGCAGAGGGCGATCGTATAGTGTTTAGGCCATCCCTGTTAAAAAATATGGTGCTAAAGATGAAGGCTTCTAGAAAAATTTAAACGGGGCGAATCTAAATGCCAAGTGGCCCAGAGAATTTAGTTATATTTCACAGACATCTTACTCTCAGTTACTTATAGTACCTACTTGATATTTACATTTAAATAATAACTTAGTTTATAATCCAATAAAACATGTGTAATTTTCTCTTAACTTGCCGGCATTCGTTTCACGGGCTGGAGGTCTAATACTTTGAACAATTTTGAACCATTTCACCTGAGTGAAGTAATAAATTATCAATTCAATAATAATTAAAACTGATAAGAAATTTGTACTTTTTGAAACATTTCTACCAAATTAAGGTTAAACTGGTTAAACTTAATGTTTTAAATTGGTATAACTTAAAATACTTTATCCAATTTTATTTCCAAAATCAGTATGTATGTAAATGTCGAAGTTGTATAACATTATCTCAAAGAATGAATTATTGGGAGATAGGACAGGAGGTTAGAGCTAATAATATGCATTGTATAAATACACAATCTGATTTTTCTTAAAACTGATAGTGAAATTTTCTCAAAGAAAGAAATTTAACATTATTTTATGCAGTCCTGATGGAGGTCAAAAAGGGAGAGTATCAAAAAGGTTTGAAACACAAAATGATTATTAACTTTTTAGTTTGATACATTAAAATTCGTCCTTTGGACACGAATATAAATGTTATATCCGTACCAGCTATTCTTATACAATGGGAACTTTCAATGTATATACATAATATATATATATATATATATATATATATATATATATAAATATATATATATATATATATATAGTTGGTTGAAATAATGTGTCTGATGTTTGTATATCTGACAGTTGGATTAGAGTGTATTAAACCAGAATATATACATCTGAAGACACAAGTTTGTGTTACAGGATGAACTTTTTATACCCACACCAAACATGAATTTATTTCTTATACAAAAATAGATTTCAGGAAATCCCAGATTATGTGTGTATAAAATGCAAGTTGGATCCTACCTCCTCCAATAATGTTTAATTGCTGCACTCATAAAGTTTTGACCGCAGAGTAATAATTTTACGAAGGTAGAGCCGTTGTTAATTCCTACACACTTCAGCTCAACCATATAATCCCAAACCTGCGAGCGAATATCGTTACGTCTAACGACTTTTTAGTTTTGTATACATTTTAATCTATTAATGTTATGCTTTTTTTAAAAGTGATTTTAAATTAATTTTATTCAAGTTATTTTATCTTATAAAATGTTTTTGCAACGTCCAAAGCGCAAACATCATGTTCCATAGCGTTTAAATTAAATGAAAATTATAATTTTAAAATAGTCAGTACTTCAATACTTATTATTGCCATACCAAACCATGGTCTTGCGATTCTTTAAAATGTAACATAATCTCTGTGAACACTTAAAATATATGCTTTTGGTTTTACACTTGTTAATTGCCTATAAAAGCTTTGATTTAAGTAATAGTAAATTTGTAGGACCGTGAAGTAACCAAAACGTAAATTCAATTATTAAATCTCTTGTCATGGAATTTTTCTATATATAAGGTATATTTTGTAATCTGCGTGGTGGGTTCTGTATAAAAAATACCTATTAAACAATTATAAAGCCATATTGTATGAATCATGAAATTCTCTAAAAACTGCATGACATGAATACTTTAGAACTGTGGGAACATACTTTAAAAACTAATACTACTACCTAAGTGTGATTTTTAGAATTTATTAAAGTTAATGTTCGGAGACATAATGATTAAAGCTGTGTTTTTTTTAACGGAACAGAATTTTATTACCTCATATTATAATATTTTAGAGTATAAATCCTTTATGGAGTCGTTTTCCAGAATCATATATCCTTTCACCTTTTATATTTTATCAGTTATTTCTGACATAAAGTACACAGATTCATACCAGTATTTTTTTTATTAAATGGACATTTAAGGTTTTTTAAATTTGCAAGTAAAAGTAATTAAAAACTTTGACTTTAACTGAAAAGAAGAAGATAGATTTTTATTAAAATCCTATTGCATGAATATGTAATATACTTACATTTTAAATTTTACACCCTACTTCAAAATTAGTTTTTATTAGTATGTACAATTTGTTTGGTCACGTTCATGAAAAATGCTCAAATGCCCTGGCTACCAGCCATAGGCAACTAAATCTGATGCTGTAGAAATAACTCCACTAAAAACCCATATTTATTACTACCCAGTCTAGTGTTGTCCAATTTTTTTCTCAAAGGACAGAAAGCCTCCACATTGAAACTAGTCCTATAAATTGTACCTTTCCACTGCTTCAAATGTGAGAGGATATTCTGGATGGGTAAGTTTAGGGTGTAGAGGCCGCCTCCTATCGAGATCCACGAAGAAGAATTAGGGCACTAATCTCAGTCATGACTCGCCGAAAGGAGGGGAGGCGAGCTGTAAACCACCCCCTCCAGTCAAAGCACGCAGGGGGTGCACACCCATGTTGGGGCTAGCAAGAACCTCTGGAGTTATGGAAAAAACCCCACCAACTCCAACAGTTATTTCCTGCAGTAGACTACACCTATCGAATTGCCCTTGAACCCCAGAATCTAGACAAATGTGGTTAGTGATGTGCCGCTCCTGAACATCCATAAGGTTGTCCAGATTTTAAGTGACACATCGGTTTTTACTGTGCTCAGTCGAAGGTATTAACCAGCCAGAGGTGAACCCTGCTGGGTAAGTGCTGTTCATTAGTGACTTTTCAAATTTCCCAAGTGGCTTTGTGTGTAGATTAACCTTTACAGTATAAAATAGTACTTCTTAAGAGCTATATTAGTCATAAAAATATAGGTTGGCTTATGAAGTAATTTTTCTTAAATAAAGCTGCACAAATTGATAAAGCATAATAGTTTATTTGCAAGAATAAAACTTCTAAAGCAGGATAACCCGTTCAATAAATTTTTAATGCCTTAAAAGTTTAATCAGAAAGTTATTGTTCCTTTCTCATACTTAAACAAAACGAATACAATTATTGGATATATTAGGTATTTCATCGAAAATTACTGTAATAGAGGTCTTTTAATACAATAAAATATTAATGTTAAATTAAGCTCAGCTCCTATTACTAACACTATGGTTTTAAGTATGGTTAGTTTTGCTATACAAGTTTTTATTGTTCTTCTACAACAAGAGGTATTTTATTAAAATTGTTGTATTAACTAGAACCTGGCATTATTTTTACATATAGTATATTAAACTTTCGTCAGAGTTATATTAATAGTAGAAGACATTAAATATATTAAGGTGACAATATAATCTAATAAGTTGTTTGTATAACTGTATCATTTCATTTTGATATTTCTGACCACTTGAAAAATGGAAGAGAGCTCTGGTGGTAATCCCAGGAACTAATTAAATAAATAAAAAAATAGAAACCATAATTCTAATCAAATCTGTACAATACAGTTTTTAGAAATGATTGAGTTTAAACAAATTAACGCAAAAAGTTATGAATTTTAATCTTTAGTCAGCTACCATTCACTAAATTCAAATTATTTTCAATATTAAAAGTACTATAAAATGCCTGAAAGATGTCTCTCAGACACATTTAAGAAAATAATTCTCTTGGTAATCTTTACACTTTCATAAAATATATAAAAACGGGTAGGGGATCTACCCCCCCCACAGTCATAGTGACTTGACTTGACATTTGGAGGCGCCAAGCAGACCTTCAACCACCAGGCCAGGAAGTGCTCTCGTCTCCTGGGTGAACACAGAGCGGCTGCGTGGGATGACTTTGTGGAAAATCAAGCTGACGGTGGTGTCGGCGGCATCTGGAAAATCTCCAGGGCACTTCGAGGGGAGAAGAAGACTAACCGACCACTTCATGGACAGCGTGGTATTGTCTACTCCCCTGGATATCGAGCAGAGGCCTTCGCCGACACCATTGAAGACCAATTCTCCCCACACGCGGATGTATACGATGAGGACACGTGCGAAATGATTGAAAACTTCCTGGAGGAATACCAACCTGACGAAGAGAAATTACTGCCCACTGTGACTACACTTGAAGTGCAAGATCACATTCGCCGCCTTCGCCCGAAGAAGGCCCCTAGCCCGGACTCCTTAGAAACTCCAGCATTGAAGAACCTGCCGGCTTGGGTGATCGCCACGATCACCTGCATCTTTAATTCATACCTTCGCCTGGCTCATTTCCCGACCACCTGGAAGGATGCCAAGGTGATCATGATACCCAAGCCCGGCAAGGACCCTCTCTTCCCGGAGAACCACAGGCCGATCTTCCTCCTGCCTGTGCTCTCCAAGATTCTCGAGAAGATCGTCTTGGCGAGATTCCCTGAGGAGTTCTTCACGTCTATCAGGACAGAACAATTCGGCTTCCGCACCGGCCACTCCACCACCCTTCAGCTTCGCAGAGTCCTGAACAACATCTCCGGAGCTGTATGAAGGAAGCACCACTCCACTTCGGTCCTGATAGACGTGAGAAAAACCCTCGACAATGTGTGGCACGAGGGGCTGCTCTTCAAGCTGTCATCGTCTCCATTGCCTGGCAGGATTTTCTGGCTGCTCCGCAGCTATCTCCACCTACGGACCTTCTCCGTCAGCGTTGCCCGATCCACCTCCACGAGTGACATCTGGTGTGCCACAGGGATCAATCCTCGGCCCGATCCTGTACCTGTGGTACACAAACGACTTTCCGGTCGCTCCGAGAGTGCAGCTCTCCCTGTACGCGGACGATGCGCTCCTCACGGCCACTTCTGCTAACCTGAGGATGGCTGGGTTCTACATCCAGCGGCAGCTGCACCTACTGGAGCCCTGGTTGACCAAGTGGAGGATCAAGGTCAACGTTGACAAATGTGAAACCATAAACTTCACAATTATGGACAAGGAGACAAGCGGACGGCCGTCACCTGTCACTCAACGGCGACGACATACCGTGGAAGACTTCAGTCAAGTACCTGGACTCCAAGCTGACCTTCACACCCCACGTCAAGAGGATCTGTGGCCAAGCGAGGAAGAGCTTCGGCAGCATCGGCCAACTGCTCAACTCCACGAAGCTACCGACCAGGACGAAGGTCCTGCTCTACACGGCTCTGATACGACCAGTGCTCACATATGCGGCCCCAGCATGGTACCACCTCACCTGCAAGACCGCAAGGAGGCAGTTGCTCGCTGTCCAGAGCGTGTGTCTCCGGCGGGCCACTGGGTTGCCCTGGTTCGTGAGGAACACCGTAGTCAGGGCTTCGTCCAACGTCCCTACCATCAGGAGCTTCGTTGAAGGCCTGATATCGAGCCTTGAGGAAGCTGCAGAGTCCTCACCGTGGGATCACATCAGTGAGCTTCGCACCCAGGAGGTCCCCCAACTGCGTCTTCCCATGGATGACTGATGACATCGACTACAACTTCGACTGCACCACGACACTTCACCCCACTGACAGGTAGCGAAAGCTACTAGGGCTTTGACCCTCGAGACAAAAGGCAAAAGCCTAACCGGCAGAGGCCTTGAAAGATGTGGGGGATCCACCCCCCCACAGTCACAGCGACTTGACTTGACTTGACATTTGGAGGTTTTAGAGAAGATAGTTGTAAACTGATTATTTCTGTATACTTAGAGTACTGAAGGGATTTAAAACCATTTATTACAAGTTATTTCTACTTGCACATAAAAAGCACAAAAAGAATAAACAAATTTTAAAATTTATTAAATTTTAAAATCCTCTTAATTGTTAAAGCGTTACAATCACAAAGCGACTATTTAACTGTTTTGCTGTGATTATTATTCGCTTGCTTTGGGTAAGAAGAATAGTTGGAGTAAACACTTAGAATTTGTAAATAAATAAAGTAACTCATCTATAAATCCTTGTATAACAAATTATGGTTAGTTTTACTGTAATAACATGTTGAAGTACCTTCACCACGGTGCAGTTCTAGGAAGGAACTAACATCAAAATGTATAGAACCTGCTTGACGTGTCTCTCAGACACATTCATGTTAATAGTTCTCTTAGTAATCTTTATACTTGTTATCAAACCGACTTTAAATATTTTTATTTTTTATTGAAAATAAATTGATTCTTTTTGAATTAAGAACGAATAACTTAGATCGTGAAGTGTTTTTAAAGTAGCTGGATAAGGAAATAAAAACATTTAGAATAGAAATGTTATGTTAAAACCACATTTACCGATGTAAGTAAATGGTTTTATTTCTTCTCTTAGGATAAGAAGCTTAGAAAATTACACCTAGGACCTGCAGATAAGGACCTTTGCGCTGCTTTTGGAGTGGTAGGATATTTTGGATGGGTCAAATTAGGGGAAGAGGTTGCCTTCTGTTGAGGTTCATGACGGAGGATTTAGAGGACTAATGAAAAAGCCTCTACATTGAAAGCAGGTAGGGACTGGCACACCCTTTTGTCTAGGCTGGCAAGAACCTTTGCCTCTTAGTTAACAGACTCCAAGGGTCATCTCCCGCAGTAAAATAAACTTATCGAATTACCCTTGCACCACAGAATCACGACATTTGAAAAACAGGATCTTTGGTACACAACTTATTGTTACGCTATCTAAATATACATACTAAAAGATTTTCTCGCTTTCAGATCGTTTTGAAATAGCACTCCCTTTATTATGTCGTAACGTACATATTCAATACAGTTATCTGAGTTTCTGTGTGAAACAATAGTGAATAGCTCCAACACAATGTAGTAACCTTCACTTTAAAAGTAACTCATCTTAAATCTATTAGGTCACGCCATTTTTGAACTTTTAAATTAAAAATTCAAGTATCTTAACCGTTATATTTTCCTAAACTAGAAAGATTGATTGCATTCAAGAAAAAAAATTAATTCTGCAGTGAATTCTAGGTTGTACTGATATTTTTATTTAAATTAAAGTACTAACAAAGAAGATTTTTATACGAATCATTATACTTTCGACTAGTTTGAGATTATTGTTGCTATGCAAAAACAGAAGCATTCGAACTCAGGCCCGTGAGATCATAAGCTGAGACAGAATTACTCATCTACGGTAGTATATGTCTACTAAGCACATTCTGGTAATTCTTTCTTCAGCATGTGCCCAATATGTGCAAGTAAACCGTTTGCGTTAACAATTGATATTATTAATATTGATATATAATGCAAAATCCTCACCATTAAACGGAAATTAAAATTTAGTTAGAGCGAAAAGTTATTTGAAAATATTAATGGAGTCTAGTAAGGAATTACTAACTGTAATACTTGGTTCGACTGGACTTTGCTTCTTGTATTATGGAAAAGTACGAAAAAATTAGATAAATTATTGTTTGTTTGCTAAACTGTTCAAAGTTATATGAATGTATGAATGAACATGTAAGCATCTAAACATACCTTACTTAGGTGTTTTAAATGTGTCAGTTAATATATACTACTTTGATCTCACTGTATATATAGCACACTACAGAATATCGGAAAGCTGGCTGAGTTAAAAGTAAGAAAATTGTTTTCTCAAACAATTATACGTTCACATCAACTGTGTTAACTAGATCCAAAATTCATAACGTCATTTCAAAATATTCGGAGGAAAAAACTAATCCAATATACGTTTACGTTTTGGGTACAGATACATAGATTTAAGAACAGTCCAAAAATCAAATTTATCAGAAAACGTACCGTTGGGATTAATTTTGTATAGTAATCACCCTTATGCAAAATATAAAAGTCATAAAAAATCAGCAAAAATTTAATTTCTGTTTATTTTAAATCCTTCTATTATACTTCAATATTATTTATTTCTAAACACTTACGCATGCACAGTTGTAGTAATTTATTTTGGGATTAATTTTCTATGAAACTAGGATGTAAACTTTGTTCTTTGGATGTCAAGAGATAGTCAGAGCAGAAACTATGTCCTATAAACAATAAAAATAACTCACTGTAAGTCCTAGTCCTTGTCATCTCTCTGAGCCTCACATCGTGTTCCTTGTTTGGTTGTTCTCCGAAGTGCTGCGATTAGAGTGACTTTAGAATATAATACTGAACAATACAAAACATTAATTATGGACCTTTCATTTCTTGTTTCCATGGATATAATTTAATTTCAATGTGTACTTCTGCTGGGATCAAACCAGCAGAAATCTTTAAATAAAGTTGTCAATATTTATTCCCAAGCAAGTGCCGTTCTTTTATAAATTTAAAACAATAAAACAAGATTTTGTTGTATTTATTTTCTAGTCTAGGGGCCATGTATTTAAAAGTAAACAAGCAGCCTTGAAGTTCGTGAAATTGTAATTATTCCCACCAAAATTAAACTGATGGTAAGCCAAAACTAGTTTTGATGTGGGTCGTAATGAAAGAGCTACACGGAAGTAAAAACATATTAAGCGATATGTGTAACAAAGATATTTGTTTCATTAAATCATTTTTTCCGACCGTCAGCCAACGAGATGTAAAGAAATTAGCCATTTCAGCTAATTATTTATTACTGATATTATCAAGAAATATATTTTTATAAAGTGTGGCCTACGAAGATTTAATCCTAATTTACGAGAGTATTAGAATAAATAACTTATTATTTAACCTATTTTTTTTATAGAGAATAAATTGATAATCTTACGTTGCATCCCACAGTTGTCACAAGTTTCTACGTTAATTATTATTTGCCCATTCGGTTAATAATTTATATTTTAACGGTGAAAAGAATCAATTATACATAGTCATTAATTTTAAAATGTTCGACTCGAATAAAATAAACATAAACTTCATTACAAATTGTCCTACCTTTATTAAAAATATATGTTCCGCCATATTATTTTATCAATTTATATTTGTGCATGAAAAAATAATTACAATTTTATTTTTAATGAAACAAATGTATTTAAGGTGAAGGTATAAAGTAATAAGTTATTTCTATAACTAAATTACTTTAACTAGTAATGTATTTTCCGTTTATGGAAATGATTGAATATAAACTATATGAAGTAATACATTATGAATTTTAATCCTAATTCAGGTAGCTTCAACACTAATTTCAAATTATTTCAAATGTTTACCCTACTTCGAAATGCATGAAAGATGCAATAATAATGTCTCTCAAACATATTTAAGTAAATAATTCTCTTAGTAATCTATATATGTGTTAGTAAATATTTGTAAACGGATCTAAAAAAATTTTACTTTTTAAATAAAGACAATGTTAACTGATTCTATCTGCACACTTAGAGTACTGAAAAGATAAAAACCCTTAATTTACGAGTTTTTTCTTTTTGTCTACAAAACATACTAGCGTTAATGTTTTATTATGATAATAAACTTCGCGAATCAAGAAATTACCTGTTTGTAAACTTTCTTAAAATTAAATGATTTAATATTTATTTCGTCATAGAAACACAGATCCCAACATATACACATAAAGAAGAAATGATCTCCACATATGCGTAACCTCTGTGTGGAGATCGTGCTGCGATCAACAGCATAAGTATTATACTAATTGATAGTATAAGTACATACATGATAGCTACAACAGAGCTAATGCTCTCTCTCTCTCTCTCTCTCTCTCTCTCTCTCTCTCTCTCTCTCTCTCTCTCTCTCTCTCTCTCTCTCTCTCTCTCTCTCTCTCTCCTCTCTCTCTCTCTCTCTCTCTCTCTCTCTCTCTCTCTCTCTCTCTCTCTCTCTCTCTCTCTCTCTCTCTCTCTCTCCTCTCTCTCTCTCTCTCTCTCTCTCTCTCTCTCTCTCTCTCTCTCTCTCTCTCTCTCTCTCTCTCTCTCTCTCTCTCTCTCCTCTCTCTCTCTCTCTCTCTCTCTCTCATCTAGTAATTTAGAGAAAATTATATTTGAAATATAATGTGAATTTGTGCAATTGATGGACTTCTGCTATCTAAATATTAAAGATTAAATCCTGTTAACCGTAAACGCGTTATTACTACATATTTGCTGTGATTATAACCGCTAAAACTACGATGTAAACTACTTTTAGTAAGAAGAATATTTAGAGTAAAATCTTTGGCTTCTAAATAATAAAAGTAACTCATCTTTAAGTGCTTGGCATGATATTGATCTTTGCCTTCGTACTTATGTTGTAGATTTCCTCGTTTTGCGTGGTTCAGGACTTTTAACATTAAATTGAAAAATGATATGGTCCTTGTCAAACTTTTGGCCATCGCATTTGTTCCTGGTCCTGCTTTTAAAACTCATCTTAATAAATTAAACGGATTTTATACACTACACTATGATTTTATCGATAAACAGTGAAGTACCTGACATTTGTTGTTTCCATAGAAATTAACAAATATTAATTAATAAACAATTATTTACTATTCACCTGTTTTTTTTTTTTTCATTTTAGTTTTTACTTTTACTTCCTTTGCAACAACATGGTTTTTACGTCATGTCTACGGCGGGCTATAAACCGTTTCTTGTTATCTGATTACCCAATCACATACATAACATTGAGAGCAATATGTTTTATTACTAGTCTTACATTAGTGTAAATATTAAATATTACTGTTTTGATACAGTATACAGAGACACTGTTCGATGTCATGTTATGACTAGTATATCTGCAACTAAAAGAACCAACGGAGATTTCATCCAAGTTTTTGTTCTGATGTATCTAATTCCATTAGTATACATTACAGTGAATTTGAACCGCATTTCTACAGTTATTTAGGAAACACAAGTTAATACATTTATAAGTTATTAAATAAACAATAAATTATTTGAAACATTAGTGAAAGAGGAGATTTAAATTGTTGTCAAAAGTTACATGTTTTGAATATAACTCCATGATCAGTAAAAACGAAAAAAACGTAAATAACAAAATTGGATCCGCCAAAAGAAATAATTGTGTAGTTAACATTGCAAAATACCCAAAACACAACAAAGAAACATTCATTTCACAAATTGTACATTGTACATTATTTTAATTCAGTTTGCAACCACAATTAAATACATTTTTAAAATTTTATTTGTTAAACTGAAGAAATCCAGACAAATAATCACGTCTGATTACGTAATCTTTATAGAATCTCATGAATTAGTCAGCAAAGTATTACTATGATTCATTAAGATTTACGATTCTTGTAAAAGATTACATACGTTGATTTTAAGTGCTGGTTAAACCTATTCTTTTACATAGATAATAATGCGTTTTTTGATCGACCATCCATCCATCTATCCATCATTGAAACATATCACTTAGAATGGTGTCACAGGTTTTCTTTAGCCTGATTGGGGTAATGTAAAAGTTTCTTTGTATGGTTGTCTGCCTGGCTGTATGTCTATTAATTTCTATTTCAAAATACATTCCGATATTTTAGTAAATATATAACATTTTAAAATACCTTAAATGTTTGCAGTACTCTACCAGTTTACTTAGCCTGCGATTTACCCATCGTCATTATAATCTATAAATACAATTTAAAACTTTTCGCTAATACTCATCCAAATCCCATCAAGTGACATACTCCATGGTTTATCCCTATGACACAGATATAGAACAAAATTAAATTACGAAGTAAATATGACAGTTAACGTTCTATATATCATAACGTGCGAACATACAGATAGTCAGAAATGCAATTTTATATCTTCCCGAGTTATGGTCTTCGATAACCCTAATCTGACTGTAACGATTTCATCCTCATTGATCATGAACAAAGTAAGGTATGTGTGTTTTAAAGCCGTAAATATATCGAACCCTTCAAATTTTAACTGATTCAGTGTGAAATGTTGACAGTATTATTACTGATGTGACAAACTGTTATAACTCCCAGCCAGTGTAACATTCATACATGATAACCTCTGCATAATAAATACTAACTTACCGTTGGTGACGGCTTCTATATATCATCGTGCTACACTATAGTAACAAATCCTTGTCATTCTTAAAATCTCATACCAAGTTTTACTTCAGTGAGGATCTGGTTAAATAAAACATTTAAAACTATAATGGTATGTATCTTCAGCTGACGTACACTTAGAGGAAGTCGAAATCGTAGAGTATCGAAAATCAAGGAAATATCTGTTGTATATTTAATATAATAACATATTTGTAAACCCTAGTTAATTAAGGTATCACGTTGGTATCACTGAGATACTAACGGATATGAAAAGGACTGTTAGCAGAGATCCAGTTTTCGATGTATCAGTGTGAGATATACAATGTAGTGTGCTAAACTATCCTAATAAATCAGTTATTCTTAAACGTGTGTGTTATTTAATAAATCGTTAATCCCATAATAGAAGAAGGAATCTAACATATAAACAATTATTTTTATCTGAGATACATTTTTCTTAACTTAACACAATTAAAAATTATCAAGATACACATAAATAACAGCTATTCACAATCAGACAATATGAAGTGGATAGTACTCGGACTGCACATGATGGTTGGCTGATATTGATTGAAAATTTATTTACGTATAACTTGTTTTTAAGTGTACTAAGCAAAGAAAATGAAATTCTTACTTTTCACCCTTTTCTATCTCCTATTTAGAACTCCACAACAACTGGCATAAAGTATTGATTGGATTATTTTTATGGTAAATTTGTCTAGTGATATCCAGGTTGAGTGTACAATAATAAGCAAATTGGCTAACTCCTGCACTAACACACCCATTTTATAGAAGTGCTCTTAATAATAAAAAATTCTAAGAACTATTTTTATATTTAAGTTATTTTTTCTGAATACTAAAGGAACATTCGCTCGGGAGACGTTACTAAATTCAAAGCAACATCTTCATTTTAGTACGCGTAAACTGTATTGTAGGGGATATTGTATTATACAGGAAAATTTAATAACGAATATTGTGTTTTAATAATTAATTAAAAACTAAAATTCTCTGACAAGTGTAAAGATGCACTGATGCTGTTGTAAAGCTCTCATTGTTTACGAAGATGTGTGATTCGGTTATTCAGGCAATGGTTCAATCCAGCAGGGTGCCCCCTCGATTTTAGCTCAAACATTATTCTCCAAAACGATATGTTTATATTTAATCATAAAGCATAATTTAAATTATTATTAGGTATAAAGGTAAAATTCAATATTTAAATGTAACATAGAACATTAATCAGACTTGTTTAACACTCTATAATTTCAATAGACCCTTTAGTTCCTCTTGTACTGTGGAAGAGAGATCTGGCGTGAATTTCAGTAACTAATAGAATGACTTGAAACTTCTAGGACATATTTATGTGTATAATTTTTTTGAACTGAATTTAAATTATTAAATATTACTAATGAAAAAAAATTTATTGTTTTTATATATTAATTTAAAAGAAATAATTTCACTTCATTAAAAAAATATCTTACTTTCTAGAAATTCTACAAAGATTTCCATAAAACAACATAACAAAAAATAAAGTTAAAAATGTTTCTCATAAACGGATATATAAATATTTATAATAAAAAGATTTGAAAATTTACAAAATATTTGGATGAGTGTGTCTGCTATGAAATATTGATAACTGATTCTCCCTGTACTCTATGGGTACTGAGAGAATTATACACAACACTAAACACAAATTAGGGGCTTTTACACGAAACATGAAAATGAATTGTGTTAACTATATTTAATTTGTATTACTGTTAGCAATACCGATGAACAGTTCTAGTGCTTAGAGCTGTGATTAATAGTCTTTAAAAATAGGACAAATATCGCTTTAGGTAACGAGTGATAATAAGTGATAGTAAAATAATTCTAATTAATAAAGAATGAAAGTAAATCATCCAAGTAAATCCTGATCCTGGTCCTGTTTCTAGCTGTCCCGCCGTGTTCCTAGTGGCATTTCCGGGACTTAATGTGAATTGAACAAAGTTTGAAAATTGAGGTTATATTACACTTTAGAATTATTTAAAAACATTAAATTATATAAATGCTGTATTGTTAAAATGGATATAGAATAATATTTAATGTAAACTGTTGCTTACGTCTCATCTGTCACCTTATATCGCTGACGTCACGACTACTACTAACACTAATCAGAACGCTTGTTATCTGATTAGCACATTACATACATTTAAGGAGGCAAACGTGTGAATAAAACATAGTTATTAACATTTTAATGAGTATTGTCCCTAGACTCAAGTTATGATTTATCTGCTACATTATTATTGATTAAACACAATATTCAGGACACTATTCGTCATAACATTTTTCACTATTGTTAATTATTCTATAATATTTAGATTTAAATTTCAAAAAATACTTCAGCAAATAACATAACTATAATTCGTCAATAATCGTATTTAGCTTTATATTATATATGCAAACTTTTATATGTGTAATATTCCCGTTAAACTTACCGGACAGATTTGACTAAATTTGATATGTCTATTACTTAGGTACAAAGAAAACATGCGCATTTTTATTTAAAAGTATTCCCTGAATATTTTCATGACATTTTTGTTTCATTTTAAAACTTCAACATGTATTTAGATTTAAAATTAACAATATAGTATTTCGCTGTTAGTCATATGACTCAATGCGATTTATCCCAATTTTTTTATTTCAGTAAATAAAAATCAAATGTCGTATTTAGATAAAAATAGTAATGTCAAGTACGATAATATGTTATTTATATAGATGGCACCAATGACATATTAAACTAATTTGCATATTATATATTATACTATCCTTATATTTAGCTTGTTGAGCATTTCCACAAAACGTATTTCATAGGCGATTGTCTCAATAGGCAATAAGCTCGCATTGTGAGATAATATTGCACGTCGATTCATCATCATACAATAGAAATAAATTCCTTATAAATAAATAAAATCATCGTGCTTCTTAAAAAATGTAATACTTCAAAGTAGATGAGACACGAGATATATTATTAATTACATATGATGTAAGCGTATCAGGTAAAAAACTGTTAGAGAATCCTATTTACTGTTTTATAATCATACGCTTGTAATAAATTTCTCACGAAGCATTGAAAGAGTGGAAGTTCATAAACGAGTATCATATCTTAAATTATGATGTAAAGCAATCTATATAAGGCATATTTTATACTGTTATAAGGTAACTAATCTAGTTATCAAGAAAGTAAGTCCAATCTATAAATTAATTATATTATTAAACGAACCAATTAAAGGATGTTGTTCAAACATTTTTATCTAAGAAATAAGTTAGCAAGACAGTTTATTATGCACACGCGATACACGTAAACGCCACATGTAGATAATAGGTCAAAATATATAGTGGAATGATAAATATCCTAGCATTTATGTGTACATCTAAGAGCACAATGAACAACGCAGTTCATTTATTGACTAAAATATTGGTATGGTGCAGTACTTAAGTATTAATTACTTGTGGTAATAACTTAAAAACACGATTACTACCATTAGGTACATTTTTCAAATACTAAGGTTATTTTAAAGCATAAAAAACCTTTATACGTGCTGGGCGAGATATTAAATCTTTGAACATTTATATTTGGGCTACTACTTTTTTAATTTATAATCTAATGATAAATACTTAATAACTAAACTATTTGCTTGTAAAACCTTTATGAACCGCTATGTTGTAGTGTGCGTTTTAGAATGAAAATCAAAAAGAGGAATTTTCAGATTTATTTAAGAGTTTTTATGAGGGTGTTAAAGCACAGATTATATATTATTACTATTTTCTTATATTATTTATCAATATAATTAAATTTTATGTCAGCATTCGAGACCATTTCCCCATAAATTAATTAAAGATTCAGTATTGTTGTAAATAAAATTTTGCTACGCACAATTTCCAAAATTTTAAATGTGTATTATTGTCTCAGTTATTGTTTTAGAAAGAAAAAATTAAAATGGATCACCGTGTATGGTGTTCATCTGTGATACCCCCTTGAACAAATAATTCGTTGAATGCATCCTAATCCTTTGTTTGAAGGTTATTTTTGACGATGGAAGGATTGTGAAGGAAACAGGATTTTTCCGGATATTTGCCATCGTTCAGTGAAACAAGAAATCAGTAACACTACGTTTCGAGATCTGCAATCTGATCTCTTCTTCAGGTAAAGAACTAACCTAATACATAATTACAAACTAGGTTAAAATAAACAAATCTTACCAAAGCGTTGTGGCACGCCTTAGTCAGGAATCACAACCTACATGTTGTTTGTCATATTCAATAACTCTATAAACATGCACTTAATAAAAAACTATACAAAACACTAATCATTAAAACTAAACTACGGAATACAGGTCACAATACGTCTTCACTCATCTACTAACCACCTACGACTGACCAGAGGGTCTAGCCAATGGTGATCGTCACGGCTGGCTAAAACAAGATGGCGGAAATAAAAGGGAAGATGGACAGGGATGGGCCTTTCGTTATTATTGGTTCATGCGAGATGAACTTCTTAAAACCATATTGTGACTCCGCATTGGTTTATTGCAAATATCTGATCCGTTTGATACTTTTGGTTTTCTCTTTAGTTTTTTTTAGAATTGGCAACCAAAGCGGCCTAATCTCGACTGATGGTTGACTGATTGGTTGGTCTGCCAATGTAATGTATGTTGCCTCAATTAATTTCCTTTTGAAAAAATATGGTTCCCGATGTATTATGTTGGCTTCATCCCAATTCATACGATGGTCTTCGGACCAACAATGGTGTGCAATTTTTGACTTTTCTGTGAGACACTTTCTCGTGTTTTCTTTGTGCTCTTTTATCCTTACGTTTAGTGGTCTTTTTGTTTCGCCTATGTATTCCCTATTGCAACTACATTTTATACTGTAAACACAGTTTTTGGAATCCTGTGTGCCATTTTTTGGTTTAGTTTTTACGAGACTTTGTTTAAGAGTGTTGTGTGTTTTAAACGCGGTTCTAATGTTGTACTTTCTACCTACTCTTCTAATTTTCTCCGATAGTCCCGGCACATAAGGGATTGACATAAACGCAAATTTATCACAATTCTGTTTTTCTGACTCAGGAATGATTCTTCTGGTTCTTTTGCACTTATTTATTATTAATTGAGGGTATCCATTGCTTCTGAGATCCGATTCAATTTTCTTAAATTCTTCTTTTAGTCCATCTTTATCTGAGCACAAGTTCTTTGCTCTATCAAACAACGAGTAGGCTACACCTTCTTTGACAGATTTTTGATGGTTGGATTGATAATTTAAATATTTTCCTGTGTGTGTTATCTTTCGAAAAACAGTTGTCTTAAGGACATCCCTATCTCTTAATACACACACATCCAAAAAGGGAAGCTTGTTTTGGACTTCCAATTCCATTGTGAGGCGGATGGAAGGAGAAATACTATTAATGTGATTCAAAAAATTATTTAATTCAATGTCTCCATGAGAAAAAATAACAAAGGTATCATCCACATACCTCCACCAAATCTTCGGTTTGAACTGAGCTGAAGCCAAAGCTTTTCGCTCAAATTCCTCCATAAAGATATTGGAGAAAATAGGAGACAGTAGAGAACCCATTGCCATCCCCTCATCTTGACGGTAATTTTACCCTCTAACTCAAAATAATTGCATTGAGTGAATAGTTCTAACAGTTCCATAATTACAGGCATGGGAAGTTTAGTTCTATCCTTTAATGTTTGGTCTTATTTGAGACGTGATTTAATAATTCCGAGAGTTTCGGGAACTGGTACATTTGTAAAAAGACTTTCGACATCAAAACTTACCAGTTTGTCAGTGTCAGTCAACTTTAGGGATTTTGGCTCCTCTACAAAATCCCTGGAATTTTTGATGAAAGAGTCAGTTTTTTCCTACCAATGGCGTTAAGATGTCCAAGAGGACTTTAGACAATTCCCTGCAAGGTGAATCACGAGAACTAATGATGGGCCGGAGAGGGATGGTGGGTTTGTGGATTTTGGGAAGGCCATACATATGGGGGATTTTGGAGTGGTGAGGAGTTAATTTAGATCTAAATTTATCTGAAAAAATTCTTTATGTTTTCTTAAGGTGTTTGCTACTTTGCGTTCAAATGAATCAGTCGGGTCTTTATTTAAAACTGTATATTTGCCAGTATTTAAAGTTTCCGTAATCTTTTCTTTATACGCTACCGAGTCAAGTACAACAGTAGCGTTGCCTTTATCGGCTGGTAAGATTTTGACAGTGTCGTCTTTCCCAAGGATTGACATGGCCTTTTTCTCCTCTATTGTCAAATTGGGTTTCGTGGGAGGAATTTTTCTGAGTAAAAGACTGGCCTCACAACGAAACCGGTCACCCTGTTCCTCAGGTAACTGTGAAACAGCCGACTCGATTCTAGTTACGAAATCCAGTGCCTTTACCGATTTTTGTGCCACAGAAAAGTTTAAACCCTTGGATAAGACTGATATTTCCGCTTCATTCAGGATTTTTGAAGAGAGGTTGATTACATTTTTATTATTTGCATCCGTATTCACGTTGCCATCTTTAGGCAAATCACATTTTTTGGGCCTAATTTTTTCCAGTTTGGAGATTTTCTTTTTCTTATCTGTTTCAGAACATTTTTAACATCTATTTTGGATGCTTTCGAGAATGTTGTTGAATTCTGTACCGATCAGTGTTTTTAATTCAGTTTTTTACACTCAATAATATTTTGGAGGAGGCATCTTTTACGATGATCATATGCGATTCTTTCTTTAAGTAAAGATTTAGAAGCAGAAGACAAAATTTTACTGGCTTTCCTACTATGAAAAGGAGTTTTTAGAGTTAACTCTATAGGCATAAGGTTTTCAACCTTACATTTATGCAAAAAAGTTAAATGATTAATGTGTTTAGTTAACTTAAGATGCAAGCTCTCAAGGTCTTTGATTTGTTTACTGGTTCCGGGTCCGTACCGAGAATCAATTCTTTGTTTGAAGGTTATTTTTGACGATGGATGGATTGTGAAGGAAACATGATTTTTCCGGACATTTGCCATCGTTCAGTGAAACAAGAAATCAGTAACACTACGTTTCGAGATCTGCAATCTGATCTCTTCTTCAGGTAAAGAACTAACCTAATACATAATTACAAACTAGGTTAAAATAAACAAATCTTACCAAAGCGTTGTGGCACGCCTTAGTCAGGAATCACAACCTACATGTTGTTTGTCATATTCACTAACTCTATAAACATGCACTTAATAAAAAATTGCAGCACCTCGGAGAACTACCGAACAAGGAACACAATGTGTGGCTCAGAGAGAGGTCCAGGACCGTCGGGTACAGTGAGTTATTTTTATTTTTCATAGATCATAGTTTCTGCTCTCACTACCTATCTCTTGATATCAACAGTACGTAGTTTATCCTATTTTTATCGCCAATTTTTTCATGAATAAATAACTATACTACTGCATTTATTATGATTTAAATTTAATAATAACCTATAAAAATATATTCTAAAAATAATAACGCATTTTAAAGTAAACAGAAATGTATGTTTGCTAATCTTTTCATCACTTATATCTTGCACTGATATGATTACTGTACAAAATAAATCCCTCTGGTATGTTCTTCGTAAAAGCTATGGTACGTGTTCTGTTAAATCTGCGCTTTGTTCTTCCTGTAATTCTCCATGTATCTAAATTTTGCATGCAGAATTGCCTTAATATTTTCCAAGATATACAACGACCTTAAGAATTTTAAATCTAAATTCATACGTTCATAAAATTGTTTCAAAAAACCATTTTCCCACATATGTGTTACCTTTCCGGTATTCAGTAGGAACATAAATATTAACAGTGAGTATAAAGTAGTGTATAATAACGGATTAATACTAAGAAAGCCCAACTTAATTATGTATAAATGCTTAAATGTAATAATTTCTATATTTGGCAACAATTTACCAAAAAAGCAATAATTTAACCCATTTTTGTACTCTCCGATGGTATACGAAAAAAAATCTGTCTATCTTAGTATTTCAGTAATAAACTCCGTAATACACTCCACTGACTTTTTCAAATACTTAACATGTTTCGCTTAAACTAAATATAAAATTAGTTTCATTACAATAATTGCATTATATAGATAGCAATATTAATGTAATATAGCGATATTAAATACACCTTACTATTGCAAAATATGTACTTGTATATCTAATGGGCATAAGCTGAAGAATTACCAGAACGTGCCTTAAAGACGTCTTCTAACGTAGTTCAGTAATTCTGTCTCGAGCTTATCAGCTTAAGGACCCGAGTTCGAGTTTTAGTTCACGCACTCTACTTTCGCATGATTACCGTATTCATAATATAGTTCATAAAAAACCTTCATTAGTATTTTAATTGTAATAAATATATCAATAAAACCTAGAATTCCCTGCAGTATTTTAATTTTTTTATCCATTCAAATTATTTCCAGTTCAGGAATTGTAAACGTTCAGATCTAAGGTATTTACTTCAATGTTTAGGTTAAAAAACTCACAAATGGTGCCACTAAAGTATTTTTTAAGCTGATGGTCACTAAAACGTTTCGGTGAAATTCACTATTGCTTCACACAGAACTCAAATGACTGTTTAAATATGTATGTTACGAAAACTCTCTCATATTGACGGATGTTTTATTTTGTAATCCAGCTACTACAAAATCACTACATGATCTACATTAGTTATACTTAATGGAAACTGTATGTGAATTTTGTTTAAATAAGAATTTAATTTTACAAGCGAAAATAAATTTTTAGTATAGGTAGTCTTATAAGAATATTAACTTTCTTTTATACAGTAAAAATTACTTCATGATCAATGCTGTAAATATATTTGGCTCATTTAGCATTCAGGTAATTTAAAAACTGTATATGACAGTTAAATATTTACATTGCTGCTAAACACTTAAATATCGGGAGATATTACAAAGACCTTAATGAAGAGTTAACGTTAAATTTATAGATGAAACGTTGACTTCTTGGGAATGAAGCAATATTTAACATGAATTGTAAATTTTAAATTTTGACTTTAGCATCTATGAATAATTATAATTCAATGGACATGTATTTTCTCATTGTATACAAGGTTAAAACGTTTAAAGTTTACATTTTAAAGCAATTTTCTTTAAAATTATAAATGAGTCAGAGATTACTCACAATTAAGTTTGCTTATATTTACTTCACTATACACAGCAATTGCGTCACTAATCACTCATGATTAGTGATTTATTTTATATCAGATTCAAGACAAAATATTTAATAATATTGTCATTCAATATTAATTAAGCTTGAAATTACTTATACGATTCTTAAAAGTTTCAAAAGTTGCAGCTTTTTAAAAATGCAGTAGGCTGTAGACCATAAAAGAAATTATTGAGAATAAAGTAGCTTGGGAACGTTTTATATGCTGTTTATATAAGAAATTAGAAAGATAATATTGGTTTTATTTCGTACTCGGATCTTATAAGGTAGGTTGAGAAATTGCGACGATTTTATTATATGAGTCCACTCAGGATGACATTCAACAACTGGTTACTTCCAATATTTTCAGGCTCCACCGTTTGCAGGCAATCCTGAAACAATTATGTTATTCCTGCGAGGACATGGTTTAGCGTGTTCATGTACTAAAACACAATCTTTTAACCCACGTTTTCCAAGTAAGCCCCTATAAAATATGGAGCAATCACATATCCAACTATGATTATTTTCCACTTCAAATCATGACCGTATACTTCACCAATATGCTAATGTTAATCAACATACAGGGTGCTGATACTAATACGATACTAAACGTAATATCCCGCATGCATTAAAAATATAAAAGCAATATAAAAAATACATAAAGACCGTGAAACTTTATAAAAGTACCTTACACATTAGGACATTACGGTGTTTAATTAGCCAATGTCTTGCAGCAAAACAAGGCAAATAATTATTTGGTGAAATCTTTTTTATCACAATTTTTTTCATGTTTAATGGAATATGATTGAAAAGAATGTCGAAAAATAGACTTATTTACCTTGGTTAGTCTAAAATTATTTCAATTTACATAGAGATTTTAATTTAATAAAAAACAATCTAAGGCTCTTATAAACAAAAAGATGTTGAGTAGGTTTAATATATATTTCTTTTTAGAGTGGACAGAAAATTTCCCTTTTTTAAGTTCGTCCAATATAATCCCTATATATAAAACAATATGTGTTATAAAAAAGGTATGACTGACATATAAATATTTTAATCGACCATGTTAATGTAAAGAATAATTGGAAGGGGCAGACTTCTGCTAAAAAAAAATGAGATTGAGCCTCTGGCCCAATTTGGTTTTTAGATTCATTCCGTCTCAGTTTTTAGAAGCTTCCAACTTTACACGGACAGCCAAATCACTAAGACCACACTCTGTATAACTCTTAAGCTATTGGAATGGCATGCTTTTGTAGACATCCATATTCTCTGTGAGTATTGTAGCCTCTAGCATCTTCCCATAATTAGAATCTGTTGCCTCTTGGGAAAACTAACCTCTAGCTCTTCAGTCTATAGTACTAACATAACTGTCGAATATTCCATTTGATCTATAGAATATCCCAGCCTCTGGAACCGTCTGACTTAAGAAAACCTCAGCTTCTAGGTATTGCCTTGATTAAGAAACTCCCAGAATAAATGCTCCCAACATATGAGAGGAGAGAACTGGGACAGTTTAAAGACCTAAAAAAAATTTAACCTATCGAAAGTCCTAGTCTATAAGAAATCATAAAAATTTTGATTTAAAATATTAACCATCACCCAATAAAAATGTTCACAATAGGACCCTTAGTAGTTGAAGCTCTGACCTCCAACGACTCACAACCTCAGAGAGAAGAAAGTTCTTGACCTTTTTCAAATATGACCCCTTTCATCGGATTTTTAGACATGCAAATCTTTTAAGACATCTTTTTCTAACGGTATTCAACTCCGAATGTAATATAATCTTCATTATAAGGAAATTATAATTTATCCATCTCAATAAATTTACATGTTTAAGATCTTTTACACATACAGGAGTTTTGTAGGTAAACAATTGAGCTAATTTAGCCAATTCTCTCTAATACACAAGATTATGTAAAATAAAAAACCGTTCAATATTGTGAGTTAAGCATGTACATAATTGCATTAGTGCTTTGTACTTGCAATAAGAATTTTAATAGCTATAATCTTGTAAGGAAATTTAAAATTTATCTGTAATTTTGACTACTCGAATGATGTCATACTATATTTGTTGAATATACGGAAGATTTTGTATGCGAATGAACAACAGCGTAAACGACAAAAAAGTAGTTTAATACAGCAGTAAAAGAAGCGTAACAGCTGAAAAATACCCAACAGTAATATTTATTAAAATTGTAGATGTCTATAGAAACTACAAGGGAAACTTATGAGATTTCTTTAATTTGTTGGACAGTTCAGTTTACTCGTTCAAAAGTATTTCAACTCTCAATAAGTCGGAGGACCACCATCTGGAACAGGATGCGGTGCCCAGGAACAAGACCAGGACTTACAAGGTTTTGTTATTTTATTTACTTTTATCATTTAGAAATAACAATATCCACTATCACTACCTCTTGTTACACAAAGCAGTATATATAATATTTTTATCAAGTATAAATCACAGCACAAAACACTGGAACAGTTCATATGTAATGATAACGTTATAACAAAGTATACATATCATCATTATATATATATATATATATATATAATTTATTATTTAATTTAAATAATTATTTCAGATTCCATTCTTTTAGGTGTGCTATAGTTATAGTAGTTAACAAATTCCCATTGATCGATTTGTGTAGAAGATACAATATTTTTGTAATAGGCTATTTTTATCATTCTGTACCCGAAGCGTAAAGGGACACAGTTTATATTTTTTCCCAAGGAACCGAATCCTATATGCACTTTTTATCTATTGGCAATAGATAAAAAGTGTCTTAGGCTATTTACACCCTAACCTAAGACAGAAATCAAATTTAAATTATATTTTAAACACATATTTGTCTTTATAGTATGTATAGACAATCGCATAACAAGAAAAATTCGTTTAATATCAGTACTAGTGATGGCGTAAAGAAGCAATGTTGCTAAGAGAAAATTAAGGTACACGCGTGAAACGTACATACAAAAACTGTTTAAATTGTTTATACATGGAAAAATCAAAGGACAGGTAATTTATTAACTGGTTTTTTAGATAATTTTACATATTTGTGTTCAGTATCCATTCAACGCGTAGCATGTAAGAGAAACATCAGCTGGAATAAGATGCAATGGCCAGTACCAGGGAAGGCCTTACATGGATGAGTTACTTTTATAATTTAGAGATCTAAGTTGTTCTTCATAGTATCTCTCGTTACCCAAAGCAAAATTAAATCCTAGTTTTTGCAAATATTAACTACAGCACATAACACACGAACAGTTCAAATGTAATGATAATGGAGTAAATTCTATTTTATTCATTTTGCGTATGTTTTAATTTAATCGTTTTCGCTTTTCTTAAATAATTTCTATTTAATCAATGAAATATTTTGTAATCTTTGTGTTAGTATAGCAAGAACCTGGTCTTGGACTGTTTTTTAATTCTGTCTGTACCCAAAGTGTGCAGAAAGAATCAATTCAGAACTTAGCAACTTCATCTAACAATCTCAGTAACACTTTGTATTCGCTCTTACATATCTGCTAAATATTTCAAAATTTATAAGGAGAAATAATTCCTAAACTATTTATAAATGTAATTTTTGTGGCAATTTCGCAATTGGATAATTATTCACCTTGAGTTGCAAACAGTTTATGACTTTAACGCCAGATGTCTCTCTCACACTATAAGAAATAAGGTATAGGCAATTAAAGTGATAAAGTAATATATTATACACCTTATTAGATTTCGATGTCACTTTCAAAAATTCTGCTTTCTACAAACTAGAATGAGTCGTGATGAAAAATGCTTCAGCTGAAAATGAGAGAGTACTCTGCAGAAATAAACCATTACCAAAGTGATTTTAGTCAACATCTTGGTTAACAATAGGAGTTAAATAACAATAATATTAAATCTCCAGAACTCACCAGAGAATTTTTATTTTTTTTGGGGTTATTAGGTACTCTAAGTCGGCATTTATGGTCGATAGTTTTTAAGCAATTTTAGGTGTACGAATTCTTGAATTTAAAAACTTGTATATGCGACGAGTAAAGGTGGTATTAATTTTTGTTCTTGCAAATTAAAGTTATGAACGGTTTCGTTTACTATATTCTTTTGTTTCGGAGATACGCATCCTTAGGAATAAATTAGTTAAAATTTAAATTGCATTGTGCATGTATTTATTGAAAGATACTGCTCTCTTAAATCTAATTCAAACAAGAACAATACTCAGTTTAGATATGCTCAGAGACCCTCCAGTCATTAAACATGTATTATTTCAAAATGATTTTATTTACAGAAAGGTTGGATTACGCCACACCAGGTGTCACAAAAAGCTTCACTAAAATTCCATCCACTATTTAAAGTCTACTGCTCATTTTATTGTTGAGATGTCTGTATGACAGTTTTACATCCTCCAGAAGATCCAAGAAAAACCTTTTCAGCCTACTGAGTAGAAGGCTTCAGTAACACTCAAACTAATTCCCCCGATGGAAATGCACCACCATAGAACTCGTTCTTCTCTACGGAAAACGATTTATAAAAGGTTTTATTCATATTTCTACAGTGATCCTTTTCTAGCTAACAACCGGATACATACAACTGTTTATATTGAGTTAGGTTTTACAGCTGGGTTTGAATAATAACAGTTACGGTTAGTTATCAGTTACGGCTATCAGTTAATATTACTTAAAATTGTGCTAATATATAATCTTGTCACATATTTAAAAACACTTCTTCCTAGTATTTTTTCATTTTTCTTTATAAATACGCTGCATGTATTAATATTTCAAAAGTCAAGATCACGTGTAATTGTATTTAGTTAATTTACGAATTTATTTATTTTGCTTCGTTCTCAGTACAATTACAGTTCTACATAAGACCTGTGAGAAACATTTAAAAATGCTTAACAATAACCAATGGAGCGACATGAACTACCATCGGACTATTGCCTATAATAAAAGTTTGCCTATATTCCTGCAAAATTTAAAGCAAAAAGATCATAATCTCTACAATATATAATGCGGACGGACTGAGAGATGGACAGAGATGCAATGGGATAGACAACTAGAGAGACATTAAAGTTTTAAGCTTCTCGAATGATACGATTCATAAACGCTAATCCCGTAACCGTAGAAGAAAAGAAAATACACTAACGGAATGTAATTAATTCATATGTTTTCTTGTTGAAATTTATACTGATGTATAACAAAAATCATTAATAGAAAAAATATAAATTAGGAAGGTAATTCCGATACCGAAAGAGACTCTAGCGTATCCGCAATAGTGCTACCGGCGAATCAAATTCTTCTTAGAGGGACAGGCAGCTTCTAGCCGCACAAGACTGAGCAATAACAGGTCTGTGATGTCCTTATATATCCTGGGCCGCACGCGCGCTACATTGAAGGAATCAGGGTGTCTTCCCTGGCCGAAAGGCCCGGGTTACCCGTTGAACCTCCTGCGTGCTAGGGATTGAAGCTTGCAATAGTTCCGATATATAATAGTTGAACGAAGAATTCCCGGTAAGTCATAAGCTCGCGTTGATTACGTCCCTGCCCCTTTGTACACACCGTCCGTTGTTACTACCGATTGAATGATTTAGTGAGGTCTTCGGACTGGTGCGCGGCGAACGCCTCGTCCGGAGAGTTGACCAAACTTGATAATTTAGAGGAAGTAAAAATCGTAACAAGGACTTACGATTTAATTCTTATATTCTTTTAATCATTAATTCTTTATTTTTATTTCTTATTGAAATTAGTCTTTCCAGTATAATAGTTGGCTACCTTCTTTACAGTAACATATAGCACTCATAAATTTTTAAAATTAAACTAATATTGAAAGATGTGTGGTTGTTTAACGATCTTCTTTAGGGTAATTTAACTTTCCAACATACTCCATTACCAGCATGAACTAATGGAGGACACTGAGTATAACAAATAAATAGTCAGATATGTAACATAAAGTAAATAAAAGATTTAATTATAGTTGTAGTAAAAAGACTAAGAAAAGGGAACGTTTTTAAATTTGTACATTAGTATTTTTACCCTCAGAATAAGAATATAATAAAAATAAACGCTTCTGCTATGTTTGGAATATATTTTTCTTCACGTGGACTAGATAGTAATAAACTTAGCAGTACTTTGAAAAATATTTATTTGACATTTTTTAATATCTTTGTGATGAATTACTTTAACTTTAGTGGGAATGAGTATAAAAATCTAGGACAAAGATGCTCAGAAACGCCCAGGCCGCAGTTACTCGGAGTGATCAGCCCGCCTTTAAGAGTCCTCTATATAGTCAAGTACCAGGCGTTACCGCAAAACATACGTCAACACCAGCAACAGTGTGGCGTACCATAACATGGTTACTATTTTGTATTGTAAAAGAGAGATATGCCGTGAATAAAACAATAACCACACTAAATGAGACCACGAAATGTATTAGGCTAAATATAACGTAAAATTAACTAAGTTTATATAACAATAAATTGTGGAGCGTATGGCCTAAAATTCGGTACTCATCATTACCCTGGAGCAGTTTAAATGTTTCCTACTTATATGATTCTATGATCACATTCAAAAATATTAGTACAACATATTCTGTAAAATGTAGCTTAATACTTCTGTGATGATGGTTAAAACAATAAAACAGGTACCAAATTAAAACACTTGTGTAACTTTAAGCTGTTCTGAAGGATGTCTCACTGTCGATTAACGCGCTGATAATGTTTCTAATAATGTCAAACACCAATGAAAATTACATAATTCACAAAACATCACAAAAAAGCTAAACTAATATTAAGATTTGAACTGTGAGAACCGTGCTTCGTGTGTTAGTTAACTGTTACTATGCTTTCTTTGTTACAACAACATACAGTTTTATAGATCGATGAGTCCAATTTTGCTTAATGTGATTGAATATAATTTTAAGTTTAATATTAGTTTGCTTTTATGTTAAAAAAATTGAATTCTGTCCGAATTGATCGCAATGAAACTTTCATACAAATCCGGAAATGAGAATCGAGTTACGGCTATGAGTTGTCTTCGATATGTCCTTAAACTAATTTTTCATGGAGATTTGTAAATTATAAAAAAACTAGCTGTTCCCCGCGGCCTCGCACGCTTTTTGTAAGCTTTGCTCGTGTATGAGCACTTCTGGTTCAAGTCAATTATATTGTCAACGCCGATGTAGAGTTTATCTTGTTGACACTATCAAGAAAGTCTGCCAAAAGTGTATGTTTATAGCCATTGTACACGTACATGTACTTAATAATAAAGTGGTGTAACATTCAAGCTATAAGGCCAAACAGAAATTCTTTTGAAAAACAAATATCCATAAAAACTTAGCGCCTTCACATAGTGTGTGGTTTTTATACAGAACTATCTCATAATTGTAGTTTAACAATGCGCTTTAATAACTTATATATTTTGCAGCGCCTCCTGGTGGTGAGTTACATCAATGGGCATAGCATATAAACCTTCTGCGTGGAAAAATACATATACATACACATTTTCATAATGATCGGTCAAATAGTTTCTGAGTCTATAAAGGACAAACACACAAACATTCATTTATATATATATATATATATATATATATATATATATAGAGAGAGAGAGAGAGAGAGAGAGAGAGAGAGAGAGAGAGAGATTAAACTAGTATTTTGTGACTCGTAAATTAGTTTGAAAATCTGCGTTTATCATCCGTATTCCAAATGTTTGGCGAATTTTAAATATTGGTTTACAAACAATAGGTGTAACTTAGTATTTCACTAAAAATCAATATTTCTAGTGTTGTGGGTTCTCAATGTCTAAATAATTTATTTTACCTTAGTAATAAAGGCATTTTGAACGTTCTAACTGTTCTTGTTTCATGGTAAATACAATCTTAAACAATAAATTTATTTTAATATGTATTGATAGTATAAATTTGAAATTAATTGGACTTTAAAAAGTAATTATTATTAATACGGTAGTCAAAAAACTGTAAAATCCACATAAGGGTTTTTAAGAAATGAAATTATCAATATAGTTCAACGTTCATACCGAAAATTATCCCTAATTAAAGGGTCTTCACAGTCATACATTTACACATACTCTAAACTGAATAAGGGAACTTATTTTATTATTTTAAAAATTAAGTTTTTTTTAAATGTTTGTCTTTATGGTATGGTACTCATATGACTGTATAAAAACGTAACATTAATTAGGTTTAACTTTTAGTAGTAGACGTGAGGTAAAGCCACAATATTCATACTATTTAGAAAAGATGTGAAAAATACTCAACAAAGATATTAAAGTTATTCATATCCAGGGAAACAACGATGAAAGTTTTTTAGTTGTTTTTTTATATGCAATATTTTAGTTTTATGTCAAAATTCTCAAAATTGCAACACAGAGTATAACCAATACCTAAATGGCACCGAGGACCAGGGCCAGGATCAGGACTAGCAGGTAGTTAGCACGTACTGTTATTGTGCCAAATCCTCATTCACACTTTTATGGAGTTTATTTCTTAAACTAGAAATAATACTGCAATCATTAAATACCCAATGCGTTCTGGCCGAAATGGTTAACTATTTTTCTCAAAATAGAACAAGTATTCATATGAATTTGGTTTTGTTTTATACATAATAGTAGTATGTAGTATGTATACTAGTAGTAACCTCCGAAATTAGATGATTTGAGGGAGCATGTAAAATAACTGAAGACATGAAATAATCAAAATCAAAGTCGGCTGTTAATTTGAGCAATACTGGTTGTAAATGTACAAAATGTCGAAAAATTTTGAAATGTACACATATGCAAAAAAAGTCAACTAATGTCTAACTTAGAACATTTTGAAACTTACAAAAGAGCCCAAATTAATCCTGATTTGCTAATAAATTAAAAACATGTTTTCGTATAATATTTGTTATTTTAAATTATTTCAAATATTATTTTACTATACATTAATTAAAGAATTAATGTAGCTACCGATTTAGTTGTAATACACATATTAATTTACTTCAGTTATTTGTTTTTTTTTTCTAAACGATGTACCTTAACCTGATACCTGAAGATAAATTCTCTAAACTCGAAATGTTCATGGTAGTAATAAAACACAATAGGAGTGTTATATGTGGTTTATAACTCTTAAATGTCTTTATTTAATTTCAAAAATTACCTAATTATCTTTCCTATATTTTACAGCCGTAATAATATTTCGTAGTATACTGTATTTTAACAATGAGTAAAAATTAGTTTATGTTAATTGCTAAATATTAGGAATACTTAATTGAATTATGTAAATTTATTAATTAAATAAAATAACTGATATGTCTGTGCGAACGTTGAGTTCAGCTTAATTTCACATTACGCTTAATGCAGCGTCTGAAATCAGACGTTATCATATTTAGATTATGGAATCGGGAGTCAATGTCTGTCAGAAGAGATCAAAAGAGTATACAAAAATATAGGAGTTTTCGAAGCTGATTTCTGCAATAAACGCTATATCTAATTTATTAAATAGTTCCTTGTTATAAACAGTCAATAGTAGTTAAGAGTAAAATATTCATTGCAGGGAATGTTCAATCGAATGGCAATTCTAAAAATTATACTAAAACTGAGATTTTCTTACCACATTCCCCTAAAACAGCCATTTATTTGATCTTTCACATTCATCACCAAATTCTCCCACTTCAATCAGGTACCATTCTAATGATCATAATGTCCTCTCACTTTATTGGCAAAAACTAATCTAAAGTATGTAATACGTGAGACAATAAGCAGCGTTTCAAACAATGGAATTTTTTATATCAAACTTATATCTTCTGATCAGATGAACTCAACCCTACAAGCAAGGCGTTCATGAATCGTCGACCTATTTCTTGCAGTGTGGTCGTTCTGCCAGCCTCAGTACGAGCCTATTGGTAAATTTACATTTTTACATACCATATAAAGATGTTTTAACTATCTAGAGGCTCGGGAGAGTCGACAGTTGCTAACTTTTGAAAACAGGCCTGCACGGCTCTCTGAACTTTAAAAGTACTTGGAATGAACGTTTTTGCAATTTTAACATTAAAAAATCGTGTGTTCGCGCAGGCACTCCTCAAAACCAGTCCGTTAGTAGAGTATTATTTGGCTAAGGACCTCTAAACATGAACGCCTGGTACTCGTGATCACCCAGTCGCCTTTTAGAACTTGAGAGACAGCCAAGAATGTACCACAACCGAGAACAATAATTCCCTTTAATAGCAACAGCATTGTGAAACTGTAAAAATGCCTAATATCTGACAAAGTTTACGATCCCGTCGGCTGGGAGATACTAGACACTTCAAACGCTTCCTTGGATCGGGAACTGTCAGAAGCTAAGACCCCTCAAATTTGAGAGCGATTAGAGGCCTCTAGGATCTAAATACTAAGTGCTACTAGGCATCGGAAGCACCGAGATGCCAGAAACTCCAAGAGAGCAAGAGCTAAAGCAGACTGTGAGCTACAGTTTTTTAATCAGTAGAAACCGCCGGCGGTAACAAACCGGGAAATGGTAGAGGGTGAACTCTTCAAGGGTTTTGGTCTCCCAAAGACTGGTAACTGCCGGAGATTAGGTAGCTCTCAGATGGTGAGGTATCCTAGTGACTGAGATCTTTTAAAGGCTAGGAAATACCATAGTTGTTGCGCTCCCAGTGGCTGCAATCTCTTAGAGGGAGGAAAAAGCTGGGAGTTCTTAAAGTGTAGAAACTCCCCTAAAACTGGAAGCTCACCGGGGCCAGAAGCACTCAAATTCCGAGTGTTTACATTATGTAAGAGTTATATTAATGTAAATTCTAGAGGATTTTAAGAAACAAGGAAGTACAGCGAAGTAAGTTTTTAATGTAGGCGTCTTTTTAACTGCAAAGGAAAGGTATCTCAGTCTTGTGTGGAAGAAGATCCAGTATCCAGTATTTGGTAGGTATATGGGCTGTGAAAATACTTGAGTGCACCACCAGAAATATCTTAGTAGAGCAGAAGTACGTATAAGTAAACCTTCTTGAGTGGTATAAAACCTCGAGAGTTGTGAATACTTTCTCATTTCGTTAGCAATCAGCGAAGTTAAGTATGCACCAAACATGTCTTATTAATTTAAAAATGATCTACTTTATCTTCTCACAATAAACTAACGTATCCCACAGGATGCCACTTATTTCAGGAAGAAAATTAAATTTGTAAATTGATTAGATCTAAGTTTAGCGTTTGAAAAGAAGTATGTAGAAAAGGTTGCAATAAATGTGTGACTATACTTCATTTTGGAAAAAAGGCCAACACGTATTTTTAAAGTTAAAGAGTCCTATATCTGAAAGTTAAGAGTGAATATATTTTAAACCTAAGAATACATAAGAGCTTTTTCTTAATAAAGGAGGTTTCTCAATAAATAAATTGTTAATGTGATTGATGCCTTTACGCTCTCGGCTGATATTGTATGAGGCATTTTTACGCCAAAAACTGCATATAGAACACTCTTTATTTTTAAACGTTTATAATATAAATATTGTTATTCTGTTGGGGAAAAAATCTTATAAATTCCTCATAGTCCTATAAGGACTTTTGCGCTATATTCAAAGTGATAGGATATTCTGGATGGGTAATGTTAGGGATAGGGTCACCTCTTATCGAGGTCCATGAAGAACAATTTAGGGCATTAATTAAGTCATGTGCCCTCAAAAAGGGATGGCCAGCTCTGAACTGGCCTCTCCAGTCAAGGCAGGTATAGGGTGGCACACTCTTATGTTTAGGCAAGCAAGAACCTCTGACACATAGGAATAAACTCCACAAACTCAAACAGCCCTCTCCCGCAGTAAACCACATCTATTGAATTACCCTTGCATCCCAGAATATCGAAATGTCGGTTAGCGATATGCTGTTCCTGAACATCCGTAAGGTGTCCCAGGTTTGTGTGACACAGATTTTTGCTGTTCACAATGTTAGGTACCACTGGAAGGTATAAACCAGCCAGAAGTGATCCCTGCTAAGTTATATGTTGTAATAAGTTATATTATTTTATACAAAACATTTTAAAAATTCTATAACATGACACGTGTAATAATGTTAGATATTAAATAGTTAGTATATGAGAGTAGTCATTGTCTACTATGGAATGAGTATGGAAAGATAAGTTAGTGCAAAAAAACTACTAGTGTTAGGGCAATGGACTTAACATTGCAGACTGGTTTAGATATATAATAAATAGTTATAGCCAACATGTTGTTCGTCGTACACAGGTGTTAATAATTTACATGCGGATCAGTGAAAAATGTTTCAAAATAAAATAACAAAACTATTTAATCCTCACCCTGTAACATAATTTTCAAATAATGTATTGCTTGTTTAATAACCTATCAATATAGAACATTGTTAACCATAAGTAACATTACAATTTCAGTTCGCATGCACCGTAATGTAGACTACTTGAAATAGATACATCAGAGCGAAAACTATGATCAAATCTACGAACGCTCTTTTAGTTGAACGTATACTAATTAGCAATAAATTGATATATCGAAAAGTGTGTCGAGAAATAGGATCTAAAATATGTTAATTTGTCTCATAAATAATAATGTAAGACAGTTAACAAAACATGCTTGTCTCTATAGTGAGTATGTGTTTGGGTAATCAGATAACAACAGTTGGTTTAATATCAGTAGCAGTCGTGATGTAAACAAGCGAGTAAAGGTAAAACCCAAAATAAATATAAACAAGTGGAACATACATAATAGTGTACATATTAATATTTTTCGTAATATCCATAGAAACAACAAAGGAAAAATATTTCAAAGTTTTTCGATAAGTTCCAAAGTGTTGTCTACAAAATTTGACGACTCCCACCAAGTTAGGTTGTAGAAGCAGAACCAGGAACAAGTGCGATTGCCAAAAGCTCGATAAGGGCTAGGACTATATTCATTTTTAAATTTAATGCTCAAAGCCGTTCAACACGCAGGACGTGGAAAATCTTCACCATGGCGAATACCAGGATCGAGACAAGGACTTATAGATGACTTACTTTAGTTATTTGCAGTTCTAAGTTGTTTTTGTTTAACTGTTCTTATTACCCAAAGCAATTTACATTCTAGTTTTGCAGTTGTTAATAAATTACAGCTAAAACTGTGAAAGAGTACCCATAAAATTTTAACGCGTTTGCAGTTAAAGGGAATGTGATTTTTAAAGAATTTTACAAAAAGTTTATTTTCTAGTTTAGTGATGATTTATCTTGATTAAAAATACCTTTCTATAAACATTCAGTTAGCAAACTGGAAGAATTTGATTTAAGGTTTTAAATCCTTTCAGTACTCTAAGTGTACAGAAAGAATCAGTTTACAACAATTCTCATACATTATCCAAATGTTAAATAAATAAATTTATACATATTTTATAAAAAGGGAAAGATTGCTATGAGAATTATTTACTTAAATGTGTCTGTGAGAAATTTTTTAAGCATTTTATATTTTTGTAAATATTGAAAATAATTAAAAATTAGTGAATGTTAGTTTATCTAAGATTAAAATTCAGAAAGTATTGTGTTAATTTGATTAAACTCAATTATTTCTAAAAACGTTATTGTACAGTTTTAAGAAGAATTATGGTCTATATCTTTTAATATATACACTTAGTTGCTGAGATTACAACCAGAGTGTTTTTTACATTTAACATGAGATTAGAAATGGCCGATTTAAAGGATACCATTATAGAAACAACATATTAGATTCTATGTTCACCTTTAAATATTTAATTTACACTATTGGTAATAATTTAACTCTAAGGCAAGTTAAAGAATACTATATTTTTAAATACTGCCAGGTTAGAGGTTATATAACAAATTTAATTAACATACTTCTTTTAAAGTTCCTTCCTAAAAGTGCACGGTGTTGAAAGTATATAAAATACTTGCAATAGTAAAACTAACCATTGTCAGAAAAATATTTTTTGTAATAGGAGCTGAGCGTTAAGGAAAAAAAAACAGGAAAACAAATCGGCTGGAAAAATCAGGTGGAAACACTGAAAGTGTTTGTTAAGAAGTGATGAGCTATCTAGCCCTAAGACTCTAAAGGTGCTACAGTTTATACCGAGATACCGGGATAACTGAGGCTCTGATTGTCAAATGCAAATTTTACTCTAAACCTATTAAATACTAGTATATACTATATATCGTGTTATTTATTGAGCCTTGTAGTTGTTTACTCTATACACTTTATTCATACGTACAACTGTAAACATCTATCATCATTGAAATAATAGAATGTAAATGGCAAACATAAGTTTTATAGAGCCTCAAACATTTAATATTGGAAACTGTTTACATGCTTGCAGTCTTTTGAATTCGTTGATAAAATACACTATATTAAATACCTACTAGAGTAATCACTCATCCTTAAAGTCATATAACATCTGTTCCCTAATACTAAAACATTGTAATTGTGAATGTTAATGAGTAACGTAACGACTTCAACAATCATGCCAAGTTTATTTTTAGTTTTGTTTTAAAATATTTATTATAAGAATGAACTGTGTTGTTTTAAAACGTTGTATGGTTTACAGAAAATATTTGTGAAATTTTGATTCTTAAAATTAATTTCAGAGCTTAACTTGTTATTATAGGTGATATTAGATTTGGTTCCAAATGATCTACAACAGTTTAATAATGTCAATGTTATTAAGAAACGTAACGACTTCGACAACCATGCAGATAAAGTATCCCGCAAAATGACTTCAAATTAATATTAGCACTAACTTTATTTTTAGTTAAGGTTACGCCAACTACGTTAAAATATGTTTCAGATGAGTTAATAGTTTGTGTTTTTTTTTAACAAGTTATAAGCTGTACAGAAAATATTTGTGATATCTGATTCTTAAAATAATTTCAGTGCTTGCTTCTTATTATGTTGTTGTTATGATGTCCGTGGTTCTCAAATTAACTGTTAATCACAAAAGTATTTTTACGCCCTTAATTCTACTAATTCAATAAAGTTTTAATATTATAATAGTTATAAGGCTCAAAAAATGTAAATGTAGGTTTAAAAACTTTGACAACCATTGACTTGTACTGGGAAGTACGTCAATTTTGCTGTTAGGATCTGGTACCCGTCATGTTCAGCTCAGCGTTCCTATAATACCACAGTATGTCACTTATGTTATTTCTGTTATATAAAAAAAACATTTAAGTATTTCACTGAGCTTTAGTGAAACCTATCACTCGTGAGGCTTAAAATATTTAAATTTTGTCTGTCTGTCAGTCTGTATGATATCGCGAAAACCAACCGACCCACAGACCTTAGCATTAAGCTTAAATTATATTTCAGGAATAAAGTTATTGATATTAGTGCATGTTAACGGATGGGATTGCAATAAGTGAAAACGAATATTTTTGCAAAAGCCTTATGAGTAACAATGATGGAAACTAAAAAATAAATGAATAAATAAATATGCAAACAAACTTAATACTATCATGTAAGATTTTGATAAGTAAAATTTTTATTCGTAGAGTAAAAATAAATTATAATATATTGCAGACAATTTTAAACGTTGCTGACAATATATAACTTGTTATCCTCGGTTGCTTACTAGAAACTTGGTATAAAACCTTGCATGAAATTACTACATAGGCAAGATTGAGTTATATAATGGTGCATATAATTAGGCTGAGCGTCATAGAAGCTGTGAATTTATTTATTTTCATTTTATATAATACATATTATCGAAATCCTGTTACTAGTTACTGGTTAGCATAAGTTTAATCTGATGTTCTTGCAACTAAATTCTTGGTGGTGGTAATAACCTAATCGGTACGCTTTATAATATTTTCTCTCTCGAACTTTGTATTTGAACATATTGCTACAAAGCAACACCTAGAACGCCTTGTCAGTAAGTAAAATGTTATATTTTCACATTATAAAATAGCCCTTTTATGCGAGACACCTAATTTGAATGTAATAGGAAGTAAAATTGTACATAAAAAGTTATTTTTACCTTTTATGATGTTTTAATTGAAGATTAATTCATATATAAGTTGTGGTGATGTCCTACTGACGAGACCATGTTGTCATGGTTATAAGTTGTCTCGATAAGTGGCTAATAATGTTGAGATTTTGTTTTAGGCAAGTTTACGAGTGCTCTTAACTAAGAGTACAACTTCGAGTACTTCCAGTATTCATGGTTTAGACCACAACTTTGCCAATCTTAACTTTTTCCGACTACAGCTGCAATATCGAACAAAGATGCTGACGCCGCCCGTGTGAGTCGACATCGAAGGGAAGGAAGTCAATTTTAAAGTTTTAGTAAATTATTACGTTCGTAGGCAAAATTCAAACATTGGAACCATTGAGCTCACCCCTGAACAATCAAATTCACTATTACTCTTTTTGGCAGCAACGTGGAAAGACATTATTTTATTGTAACGTGTAGAAGTGGTGCTTGTAGGTTTTAATTACCTCAATTATTAAACTTATAAGTAAATTTTGCGAATCAAAAATGTATTAATACGGCCTCAGTTATATATAACTCCATGTGTTTCGTCCATTCAGTACAAAGACTATCATTTAGTAAGCAACACAAGCTGTCATTAGGTCCGTGAAATGTTAAAATTTCTTTACTGGATGATTGTTTTTCTGCTTACCTCCTCGTATGTTATCTATAAAATAAAATAATAACCTACAGAGTAAAAACATTTGTTTTCAGAGTTTGCTTAAAGTATATTTATTCTCCAGTACAATTTGCCGTTTTCTCTTAAAAATTGGATTATTAAATACGTCTGTCAATTGTTTTCTTCAAAAAGCGTATTAAATTTCAGTGTTGCTAGTAGTTGCAATAATGTAAAAAGCATTTGTTTTATATGATACTCTACTAACTAATATCACAGAGAATAGGCTATATTATATACTTGTAGCTAAACTATACTTCTTTGATTATGTTCGTACGAGAGAAAATCTGGCTAAAATACATTCCTGGAAACAACTTTTCTTAACATTATAACAATACGTCATATCATATTTCCAAGTTAGATAACCGTTTAATAATAACAATGCAAGTGTCTAACTTTAGTTTATAACATCAACTGTTGGAATAATTCTTTATTTCCGTGTTACACCCTGATTTATTGGCAAAGGCGTTTAAAATTTAATGAATAACTCTACATAATTAAGTGATGCATTGGCTATAAATGTTTAAAGGTATAAATATTCACCAATGGCGTAAACAAATTTCCAGTACAATAACTGAGAATATCTAAAAAAAAGGGATAGCGCCTAATATTACTGGAAAATTTGGCTGCAAAGCTGTGATTATATATAATATCGCTAGGAGCTAACACCTCATATCAATAATTACACTGCACTTTTTCCAGTCAAAATAAGTAAGTAAGAACGCCAATAAAGACCTTAAACAGCCGTAATATTGATTATTTTATTTCTCTTTTGGGATCAGACGGCTATAACAGTCAGTACTCTTTTGGTACCACTTTCAGCTAATCCTCAACAAGTTAAATATATTTGCTTTATTTAGCAGTCAGGTAATTAAAAACTCACATTATGACGGTATAATATTTACAATAACGTAATAAACAGCAGACATTTCAAAGTCTCTTAATGAAGAGTTGACGGTAAATTTATAAATGAAACTTTAACTTTTTTTAATAAAGCAATATTTAGCGTAAATTGTTATTTAACATTTTGGGTTTAAAACATGTAATTATATTTCAATGGATATAAATATTTTCCTTAAAAGGTTCAACAGGGCCAAAGGTAAAACAACTTGTTTCAAATGATTATATGATATTATTATTTACGTATACATGAAGTATGATTAGGAATAGTTCTTGGGGAATATTCATAAAAGTACACTGTATTATAGACTACTCGAATCTGATATGTTACAAAACCTATGTACGTTTTGTATATGTGGCTGTATAGTTAAATGTCATGGCACACGTGTCTGTGGGTTGCATTTTAAACCAAACATGTTATAGATACATTTATTGATATATTTGTAAATATAGAACTTACGACTATATAATTGCATAACGGGAATTTTGCTGCATTTCAGTTAGAGACGTGACCCAAGAAAAACATGCCTGCACAAGTTAACGTTAAAATTAAATAATGAAACAGCTGAATCATACCCAACAGTGCAATGTATAAAAATTATGTATATCCATAGAAACAACAAGATACATCATTTTGTTCAGTAATTTTTATATAGTAATTTATGATCAAAACGTTATGAAAAGTTTTATTTCGAACACGTCCGGGAAACTCCTCCAGGATACATTATAGCCAGGACCAGGACCAGAAGTTACGGATGAGTTACTTATATTATTTTCTTAGAAATCACACTTTCTTCTCGATCTCTCACTAACAAAGCAGTTTACACATAATAGTGTTTTAGTGACAGAACACCGGAACAGTGAAATGTAGTGACAACAGTAATACTTAGTAAACAACATTCAACATGAGATTTATGGTTTGAATCCTTTCAGTACTCAGTACTAAATGTGTACAGAAAGAATAAGTTTACATTCATATTTTATATATTGTCCAAATGATATGATATCAGCTCATACATATCTGATAAAAAGTGGAATGATTACTAGGAAAATTATTAACTTATATATATATATATATATATATATATATATATATATATATATATATATATATATATATGAGAGATATCACTCAAGCATTTCATAGTAGTGCAATATTGAAAATACGAGTAATTTAAAATTCGTGAATGCTAGTTGGCTTAGGAATAAAACTCATAACTTAATTACATTCAATCGCTTACACTCAAGAACAATATAGCGGTATTTTACGGATTTAAGAAGAAATGTGTTCTGTAATTGACGATTTAACCAATTAGTTACTGAAGCCAACCTTCATAGACATTTCGAATGAAATTAAATGTCGCCTTTTAGTTCCCTCTCGTAGTAAATACAATTGATCATTTTTTATCATATCTGGTGGTTATCAAAAATGCAGTTTCTGAAAATACAGTTCACCTTTAGGTTAATTGTTTGGTTTTAAAGAATTCCTTCTTAAGATGCTTATAAAATGTAACTGAGAGTACCTATGTCCCAATTAATTAAGAATAAAAGAGATAAAAATTATTTTAATTAATAAATATTAATCGGAACTTTGCTCCTCTTGTAGTTGTTAATTATGATAAGAATCACGTAATGTCAGATTACTATGTAAAATGCTGCTACATTACTTAACAAACAGCATGTATTACTAAGTCCCTCATTTAGAGGTTGACGCTTAACTTCTAGATGAAACGTAAAGAGACTCTTTGGGCATAAAAAGTTCCAAAAACCAAATGAAATCGCTACTAATGTCTTCATAGAAACAGAGAAATATTTTAAAGTCAATTGGGAGATTTATATTTAAAATTAAGAACTTTTAATTTACGATAAAATAGATAGAATTTTTCTATTTTAAAAGCTTAACCGTGTTAAAATCAACAATTTAGTTTTTTTTATTTGTCACTATTCCACCATTTACGTAAATAAAAAGTAATAAATGTGATTTTTTTTGTAAGCGTAATATCATTGTGTAAAATTTAATTGGGATAGTTGTGTATTCCTGAAAGTATGTAACTCATTTTTTTTTAATTAAAGGTAACTTCACTTAGACACAAAATCTCAACCCCGGTTTGTGTATATTTTATTGTATAATATTAAAATTCGCCCCTGGCCTAATATATGCTCGCTCCCAAATTCGGGAATAAAACAGATTTGTTGATTGGATAAATTCGAAATGGGGTTTCTAAATCTCATGTTAACAGTTGTATCCGCTCTCGAGAATCGTGCGCGTCGTAATTGTTCTCTAACGTTAAGTGATTTGATAGCAAAACTAGTAGACAAGGACAATGTAGTAATAACTAAAGTCCGAGGTTAGGTTTGGCAGGAAGTGAAAAGTAAACCGTAGTTGCTAATAACTTATTTATTGTTGATAAAACTGTTGTTTGCCCGTTAGTTTGTCAATGATTTAAAACGCAAGCATGACGTATAAAGTCTCGCTACGTGAGTTTTGTTTGTGCAGGCCCCCCAGCCTATTGCCATGGTCAATCTGGTTTACTGAAGAATTTCGCTGTACACGATGTTCTTCACGTAGGCGACTTCATCAGATACCCTATCAGGATGGACAAGGACCACGATTTCTTCTGGTCGTCGAACCCTACTGAGCAGGACGTACATCTGGCCGTGGGTAAAACAGGCAGTGCGAAGGTCGATTCCGACAAGATCGATTGTCTGACCTTGGCTCTTGTGGCCGGTCATCGAGTATGCCAGCATCAGAGGAAACGTCGACAGAAAAGTAACAGTGAACTTTTAATGATCGCGAACCTAAACATTATTATAGGAATTCCGATAGGTTTTGCGTCGTGCAGGAGTCTGACGGGAATAAACCAGGTGGTTATAGTTGTCACAATGACCTTAGTCCAATAAACAAGTCTGTCAGCGATGTTAATATTCCTCATGATGAAACACTCTGAACCGATCTTAAGTCGGAGCATGGGATCTGGAACAACCTTGCCTGTTGCATCGTTCAGCAGAGGAACTTTGACGCCAAGATGATGATCGTTCTCAGTGTCCACAGAGTCGGCGCTTCTCTCCTCCTGGTGAAGGCCGTCTACGGAGTCCCGGATGATGACGTTGATTTCCTTGACATTCAAATTCATGGGGAAATAGTATGTTTGTCGTTCCAAAACCTGTACTGACACTGCGCTTATATTTGGTTGTTTTTAAGGTAATTAACAAGCTGGCATTTGCCAATTTTCTCCAGTAACTTAGGGGAACACACTCAACAGTGAAATGGGACGTTAGTTATTTTTCTCAATATATGTGATAGCTTTAAGATGTGAAAATACGTTACTAACTTACCATTTAGAGTCAGGAAATATTCTTTAGACCAAAGCAGGGATTTTATATCTACAAAAGGGGTAGAAACAATTAAAATGTTGACTTTATGTGTAGAATCCGAGACAATATACTCTCTTATCTTTAAAGGTAAGAGAGTATATATCTTAGATTCTTTACGACAAAAGCACATTTTGAGATTAGATTATTTATGACAAAAGAACATTTTTAGAATGTTGAGCTTTTTTATGATATCACATACGAAGAGAATTCATAGTTTTAAAAAGCGCCATACATAAATATAAGTTCCATAAGTAATATATACTTTAAACAATAGGTTAAGAAATCATTTAGCAGTTATAGTTTAATGAACACAGATTTTTAGGATACGACGGTGCATTAATATCCTGAAATTTCAAAATACTCTTAGAGTATATAAAGAAATGTTTTTTTTTTATCAATTTAATATTGGATTGCCCTTTGTTATAATTCTGAGAGAAACTTTTTTTTTGTTTAATCTTAAATCTCTCCTGATTAAAATCTCTATTACCTTATATTAGACTGTTGTTTCCTGCAGGCAGACATATATATATAAACAACCATTCAAAAAAGAATCTTACGTTCTTCCCGTAGGCGAAAGAGAAATTGAGGCAGCCTACTGTGTGATCGGTATCAATATTTCACTTACTTACTTTATATGCACAAAAGATACATCATAACTATTTTTACAAGGTGCTGATAATAATCCAATACTAAATGTACTGTAGTATTCCACCCAGTACACAATGCAAAGAATGATTACAATTAACATTCTGTCAACTGGAATATGTTAATTCAATACTTATTAGTAAAATTTCAGATATGCAAAACTAAAATATGTTTTTACATAACTAGTACATTAAAGTTAAATATGTCAAACAAGAAGAGCACCGTTGTAATCAAGAACCACCACAAGATCCACAACGAAAACAAGTAAATGTAGAAATATAAGTGGTCGTTTCGTCCTACTTTCTTGGACCTTCAACCTTTCATGTGGGATTTTGGGATTCAAACAAATAGGTTGGAGTTGTTGGTGAGTCATGAAAGTACAGGCTCGTTAATTGACTTGCCAATTAGAGAATGGCAAAGTGCGTAGGAGTAACTATTCAATCAATCCAATACTAATTATCACAAAAATGCAAAAATACTAATGTTTCAAGTATGACTAGAGACAGTTTTGCTTCTTAGAGAAAGGATAGAGAAAGGACCAGGTTACAGAAAACTTAGAGGCCCTCATTTGTTATTAATGCGGTGATTTTTGTTGTATGAAATGAGGTTCCTTTACGAGTTTAAGAATACGATCCTGAAAATTGCGGTCCAGTTTCCTTCGGAAAACTACATTAAAAGTTCATATACTCTGGAACATATGTTAGAAACACATATCAGTTAGAAAAACATTTACTTTATGATGCCTAGAGAGTAGTGGCCTTTTATAGGGACTGGAACTGCGGAGTCAGCGGAAACAATTTGTTGACGTTAGTAAGGTTATTTGGAGGAAGTGAGATGGATATCATTTTGATATTGTATAAATATGTATAAACCTTTAAACTTGTACAACTCTTTTGAAAAAATAATATATTAGTTATTATGATGTATTAAACGAGAAGTACGATGAGGGTAAGCGTAATGTCAATTTAGCCAAATTCAAAGACATTCTCGTACTGACCTACGTCGAAACTTCTAATAATTCTAAAATAGTCTCAAATATTTATAAATTATAATAATTAAACATAAACTTGTTATAGTTTTTTATTTAAAACGATTACTATAAACTAATTGCAACTCATTGTGCATAAAACCTACTAAAATGCCAGATAGATTGCTGTAAGACACTTAAAAATGAATCTTATAAAGAAATATTTATACACAAGAGCAGTTGTACAATTTTTATCGGCGAATCGGGGAAATATTGTTCTACACCAATTCTCCCAGTACGTTTTGGATACAGAGAAGATTGAAAATAGCACAAATCACAAATTAGTACCTTCTACACAAAACGTACTATTGAATTGTATTAAATATATTTATTTTGTATTTCTGTTAGCAATACCCATGTATTGATTCAGTGCTAGGAAGTAGGAAAACTAGGAAGTAAACTGCTTTGGGTAGAGACATAGTGAGTGAATAAACTATGAAATATAAAGAATTAATGTAGCTCACCCATGTAAGTCCTGGCCCAGCTTCTAGCCTTCACATTGTGTTCCTGGTGCTACTTCCTTGTCTAGCTGTGGGTAAAACGACATTCGAAAATACAGCCACATAAAACTTTTGAATAATTTAAAACCATTAAATTAGAAATGCTATGTGGTTTCCATGGATATAAAATAATATTTTATGTAAACTGTTGCCACGTCTCAACTGTTTCCTTATATTGGTGACGTCACGACTAATACTAACACTAAACTAAACTCTTCTTATCTGATTACATATATTTTATGGTCACAAACGATTATTGGAAATGACATTTTATACTATTGATAGGTATTCAAAAATAGGCTACTTTTACACATATATAAAGACAGTATAATAACAAATAAATTTATTATAATGCATCAGTAATCAAATTTATATATATATATATATATATATATATATATATATATATATATATATATATATTTAATATATACTTTTTAATGATTTTTACATTATTTAATGTTTGACACTCAGTCACGCAAAACCTAATGGAAAGATTAGTACTAAATTAGATATTTGTAATGTTTAGAAACTTAAGCATACTTTTATTTTAAAATACTTATAAATATTATTTTAGATTTAATTTATAAATTGGTAGTATATTCATTTTCAGCTGATCGTGTTACAAAGCCCAATGTATTCTAGTATTTTGTATTTTCATGAATTAATATCAGTTGTTTAGCAAGATTAAAACAGTAATATAAAGTACGATATAGTTTTTACATAGATGGTAGCAATGAGATATTAAACTAACTTCCATATTCAAGTATCTTATTATATTTATAAGTTTAGCTTACTACTTTATATTACATAACGTAATTTAGGTGAGTGTCCCAATAGGAAAAATTTCCGAAAATCCTGTACAACGATAGATCATTGTGCAAAATTAATAAATGCCTCGCAAATTCTGGAAAGTAATAATAATAATAATAATTCTTTATTTTGTCAAAAACACAGAATATACATTTTGCATATACATATTCATGCATAATAAAATACATACATACACTTACATAGTATAAATCAAAATAAATGTTCTTACATTAAGTAACTACAATATGTTCATTTTAAGATGCAAAAACAGTCTCAATAAAAGATAATATAACTTAAAAAAAACTGTATTTAAGACAAGACAAAATAGGAACCCCATAGGTAAAACCAGTATTGGGATCTCTATCACTTAACTAAAGCAAAACAAATCGGCTAGCAGCGACACGCAACTCGTATTAGGAAAAAAATTTATTTTACTCAAAAAATAATCTCTGTTTAATAACTCTGTGCTTTAAATTACACAACTAAATTTATCCCTTCAAAAAAGTAACTGTACAACAATAACAAAATAAACTATTATTACAGAGGGAATAAAAAAAGATAATAATAATAAAATCTACACAACAAGTCTACACTAATTTAAATTGTGACATTTAACCAGTTGTCTATATTTTGTTGCTCAAACAACCAAATTTTTAGATTTTTCAAGAACTCATTTAGTTTTGTAAATAGGTTTATTTTCGGAGTTATTAAATTAAACAAACGCGGTGCCACACTAGTATAAAACTTTTGATGTACTGTTAAATGAGACTTTGGCACAAACACTACTTGATATTTTCTTAAATTATAGGTCGTTTGGCGAGCCACGGAAAATGAGGTGCTTCTAATGTAAAAGATTTGTAGTACTTTAAAAATGTATAAATGACGCAGTGGAAGAATCTTTAGGTTTGAGAAAATTGGCCATGTATGTTCAAATTTTTCTCTACGCACGATTAGTCTCATGAACCTTTTTTGAAAAATTATAATGGGATACAAAGTTGAGCAGTAGGTCCCTCCCCAGCATGTAATGCCATAAGAAAGCCTAGAGCCAACGAGAGCATGGTAAACCCCAACCAACACTTCAACACTCCTACACATCTGCTGAAGTAAATACATGCTCCTTAGACTAAGATACAACTCTTTTTTCAATTTTTTTATATGTTCTTTCCAGGTTAAACTGCTATCAATAACCAAACCCAAGTATTTTATACTTTTAACTTGTTCTAATTGTAAGCAATTACAATCATTACAACGTAAATAAAACATCTGAAATTATGAAATTTCAATGGTATGTTAAAAGTTAAAACATTTTTCAGACTAAATATTATAAATTTGGTTTTTTCACTAAGAATCATGAAATGTTTATCAAACCACACCCTTAAATAATATAAATCTCCTGACATATCACTATGCAAAGCCTCAAGGTCAAAGTTATCATAAATAAAAGCAGCATCATCCGCAAAAGCAACGAGTCTGCCCTTAAAGCGTCCATCGCACAACTCATTAATGTACATTAAAAAAATGATAGTCCCCAGGACTGAGCCCTGAGGCACTCCAAAATCAACAGAACCTGCATCACTTAGGGTATTGCCAATTCGAACCCTTTGCTCCCTCTCAGAAAGATAGCTGGAAAACCAGTCATGTGATAATCCCCTAATACCCGCTATCCACAGCTTCTCCAACAATATTTTATGATTAATGGTATCGAAAGCTTTTGTTATGTCAACGAATAATGCAGAAACTTTTTTATTATTGTTAATTGAGCTATAAACAGCCTCCATAAAATGAAGTAAGGCATCCTCAGTAGACATGCCTTCTCGGAAACCAAACTGGTTGTTACTGAAAAAGTTATGTTTATTTAAAAAGTCAACTAAACGCCTTTTGACTATCTTCTCAAGTACTTTAGCAAATACTGACAGCAGGGATATTGGGCGGAAACAATTGGGCTGTGTAAAATCCCCCTTTTTAAAAATTGGTGTCACAATTGCGTTTTTTAAGCAAAGTGGAACTCCCCAGTTGACAAACTAAAATTATACAGGTATTCTAGAACATTTACAATATTAGGTGCTATACATTTAAGAACTGTAGAGCCTATCATATCAAAACCTGGTGCTTTATTGTTCTTCAAGCTCGCAATTATTTGTAGGATCTCTACAGTAGATGTTGGACACATAAAAAATGATTCTAAGGTAATCCTTTGAATGAATGTGTTGTTATAATCAGTGACTAGATCAAGATAATCATTATTTACTTGTGTTTGTAATTTATGTGTAACACTTAAAAATGATGATTAAATTCATTAGCTATTTGAAAACTATCAGTGACCATACCATTCACTCAAAAAATTTCATTTATATCCCTTCTATTTTGTCGCTCTCCAATCAAACTATTCACTACTTTCCATTGAGATTTCATATCATTTGAGGTATTGTTAAACTGAGATCTATAGTAAAATTCTTTTGCAGCTCTTATGTCTAAGTTTAGTCGGTTTCTAAAATTAATATTATACCTTCTTAATTTATCATTATTCGGATGGTTCATTAGCAATCTGTATATTTTTTTCCTCTTTTGTAACCTTATCAGTGATCCGTCAGTAGCCCAAGGTTTTAGTTTAGATATTTTTTTATTTAATATCCTTTGGGACTTTGAAGCTTCTAATTTTGATTCTAAAATATTTAAGAAAAAATTGAAACGCATCTGACACATTATTCTTAGTAAAAACATCAGCCCAATCCACTGTACTGAGTTCCACCACAAGCCTATCCATGTTTATTTTACTGTAGCATTCTGCAACCTTTCTTGAAACAGACTTGATAAAATTAATAGAAAAAACAACTGTTGAGTGATCCGTGATGTCATAGTGAAAAACTTTAGCTTTATATTCAAAATTAATGGAGCTATTATTCAAGAACCGTACAAAAACATGGTCCAAACAAGTAGCCGAATTTCCACTTATGCGAGTAGGCTCATTAATTAAACTAATCATACCCTTGCTAGCTAAAAGGCTTAAATAATTATCAATATCTACGGTCTGACACAAAATGTTGCAATTAATATCCCCAGCATAAACAATATTACGACCATTCAAGTATGTTAAAATAGTATCTAAATCATTAACAAATTCAAATTGTGATTTACTATGAAAGCGATAGACAGCTAGTACGGTGAATCCTTCCCGGTCATTGACCCTGACGTCCAGCTGTAGAATGTCAGCTGACTGAACAGCTATCTCTCTCACTCCACTGCACTGATAACAGTCTCGAAAAAAAATTACTGTACCCCCTGCCCTGTACTCCTCATTACACTTTGCAAAAGCGTTGTAACCTTCTATTTTGTATAGATTTAATTCAACTTTATCAATCCACGTTTCTGTTAAAATAATCATATCAGGGAATAGGCTAGCTGACTCCAGGTCGCTTAAAAAGATATTAAAGTTTTGCCTCATACTTCTAATGTTTTGATTAACTATGGTAAACATGCTATTATCGGTATAAAAATTTTAAAATAAACAAAAAAACCTTAAGCCACTTGTTTTGGAGCCTCAGTATATTAAAAACAAGCTTTAAACAGGAATAAAAATATGTAGGCCTACCCACTACACAGTAAGCAGAATATATAGGCCCACTTTTGTTAATTAATACAGAAAACAAAACATTCAAACAGTATTCATCCCTCATATAATCCAGAATAAACCTAAAACCTACATCTTTACCAGACTTATATAAGATAATACATGTGAAAAAATAAGTTAACTTACAATACAACAGAGAAAACAAAACTAAGCTCACAGTTTGGCTAGATCTGCTTGAGAAGTTATCACTTTCACAGGAGCTTTTTCGGCCTTTCTCATAAGGATATTGCCTCCCCGTATCCATAAGTATGTGTATTGTTTTTCTCCTTTCACAACTCTAGCTGCATTCAGAAGTCGGCGCCTTCCGGGACATAGGCTTTCATTTATGTAGATAGGCTGAGCAGGGCTTGCTGTTAGGCCTATGTGGTGAGTAGAAAAATTCCTATTCACACGTCTTCGTTGCAGCAGAGATTCAGCGTCTGTACGTCGAGTCATCTTAACTATTATTCCGGGAGGTTTGTCAGTTCCATCCCTACTTCGTAACCTGTGGCAAGCACTAACCATAGAATTTTCAATGGTTAGATCTAATGCCTTCCCCACCGACTTGACTACTTCCAACACTTGTTCGACTTTTTCAACTGGCACACCATGTATTTCGATAGTGTCCCTTCTCGAATATTTTTCACTGTCCTCTATACGGCTTTCGAGCATAGACACTCTGTTCTTTAGTTCGCTATTTTAAGCAGTTAGTTTGTTTACGAGCTCTAGCAAAGCCGCCATTTCTTCATTCTGTTTACTGACTAAACTTTTAGTTTCCTTTATTTCCTCAAAGGCAGTGTTGATTGACTTACCTAGGTTAGTTTTAATCCCCTTTAAGTCCTTTCTGAGGTCAGTCACAAGACTGTAGATATCGTCATACGTTATTGACGATCCGGATCTAGACTCAATAGCCATACTCTTACGACGCTCCTTCGAGCAGGGAGAGCACCACCAGATAGATTGGTTATCTTCATAATATTTAATGTCTTCAGGAGTCATATCAACACACTTGCCATGAAAAGGCTTTTTACATTCAACACAGTCCACTTTAACAGAGTTCTTGCCAGTCTTAGATATGGGCTTCAAACACTTAGCACAATTTGCCATGATGTAGGCAAATATTAGACTTAGGCTAGCAGAAATTGAAAATAAACAAGCAACAATAGATAAATAGGTCACATATAAAGTATACTTCACAACCGAAATAACGAGTTTTGAGCTCAAAACATCGCACAGAACACAATGACTTGTAACTTTTGAGGTTATGTTAGCGAGCACTGCTACACACGTCTGTCTGCTGCCGTGACTGACACATGACTGAAGTATAGAGGCTCACTAAAAAATATATTATTTCAAAGTAGAATTGAGGTATTGGAGAGCTTATTACTTATTAGTCAGCGTATCAGGTAACAAAGGCACATTGTGTGGGAATCCTATTCCCTGTTTTATTATCGTATGCTACTCGTAGTAATGAATTCATTACGAAGCCTTAAAACAAAGGAAGCTCATAAATGAGTATATCATCTCAAATTATGACTTATCGCAATCTATTTAAAGTATCACGTGTTGTAATAGCGTTAGCTAACGGCCCTAATCATTAGTAAATTAAAGTACAATTAAGTAATGAACCACCTAGTAGATGTTATTTTTTTTTATTTTTAATCTAAGAAATAATAGAACAAGGCAGTCTATCATGGAAACGCGTAACGCGTACACATAAACCTCAGATAAGCGTAATAGAAAAGAATATATATTGAACATCCTAGGAATTAAACATCCTAGGATGTAAGTGTAATGCATAATATTGCGATAGAAGAATTTATATAATATCTCTTTTATAGTATAGTTCAGTATACAACCGATGAATATAATTCTTACACTTTATAGCGTTTGGTACAAAACCTTGGAAACAGTCGGGTCATACCATTATTCAGCCTTTAAATGCCCTTTGATCTTTGCTATGAGAAATGCAATCAACTCGGAGTCACGTAGTTCCTCTTGGATCATTCATGAAGGGTTCATTTTTTATCTGAAATAAGTTAAGTTCTCGTAGAAATGAAGTTTCATGAAAGATTTAAAATCCAAATACGAATACTTTATTCAAATATTTTACAACGTGATATACTTAGTTTTTTAATTATGTTTAGTTTAATACCAGCAATAAGTGATAAAACACCCTATACAATGGTGTTGTATGCATTGGGACAGTTTGGTTACATATACTTCATACGTTGGAATCATTTATGATTGTATTGAAATTGATTACAAATTATATATTTATTATACTATTTTATCGTTAATATCATGGTTATCTATAATACGTGCTTACTGCACTTGACAATACGAATTTCTTGTTGTATATTTTACAAATATTTCGAACAGTGTGAGCTGTGAACCAAAGTAAACGTATTCACTATCGCACAGTTAATTCCCATGCAGTGTCATGTTGTACTATTATGGAACTTAATTTTCCTTACGTGGAAATTGAGCTTCATGTTCAACATCAAGTCTATATTTCAGTTTGTTGTGGTAGTGTAAACAGGCAGACAGAAAAACATCTCTCCAGCCCTTGACGTGGTTTATGCAAGTCTATCCAACCACTGACAACAATTGTTACGGCAGAAACTGGATGGTGGCAAAACTGAAAATAGAAGTGGCCTGTTTAGCCCAGTGACCAATAAATAATCTGCTGTTCTTAATATTTGTTGTTTCTGTTATAGTTTGTTTTGTATGCTGTGTAATAAATATAAAAAATTTGTTTTAAATTCCTATCAATGCTTTATTCTGAGAATATGAATAAAACATGTTATTTCAATTAGATGAGTTTAGATGATTACAAAGATGAGTTACATACATCGAAAAAGTATTACTTCATATCCTTGTAGCATCTAAAGCCTGTACACGATACTTTATTATTTTTACGTTCTTTCCCAGATTCTTTAAACTTAATAATAAACTGTCAGCTGTATACGCCGATGACATTGAAGCATAAGCAAAGGAAGTCTCTTACAACAAAGAAAGTTATTATTGTAATACATTAATAAAAAATATGTGTTCTAATAAAACACATTCATCAGTGCCTAATCGTTACCCACAACCTTTTCCTGTTAATACAGATCACACCGGATTTTCCTGTAAGTTTGAAATAAAATTCAAAGCCTGGGAAAGTGGTCTGCCATAGTTGGTAAACCTGTAGAGACTGAAATTAGATGTGACGACTTCTTTAGTCTTCTCCATTCACATGTCAAACCTCATTATTGCTTTTTTCTCTTTAACATCTCTGACATCAAAGAGACATGTATAATGCCGATATAAATATGCAAAGTGTATTAGTAGGTTCTTTTATAATGAAACTAAATTTTTATTCATAATTTGTTATAGGAAGATTAAACATTTTTTTGTATCATGTTTAGTCAATATTGTTGTGGTTTTACTTACATAAATGTAACCTATCAATCTCCGCTAGACACATTACACTGTATTTAAAAATTATTTAATTTGTATCTCTCTGCCTGAATATATATCCGTCTATTTATCCACTCCATATCTATTAAATAACTGGACTGCACACACTTTTGCATGAAACTTCATTAATATGTGTGCAACAAGAATATCGAAAGCATCTTTTCAGCTAAGTCGTCTTTGCTTAATAAAAACACACGTGGTCCCTGAAACATCCAACTATAGATTGTTGATCTAAATTTTTAAGCAGATTTTGTAAAACACTACGTTTTTGTGAAAATTAAGCCCAAGTAAGATTTTGGTCTAATAACTTGTAAACAACAATGGAAAATTAAAATTGGCGAATTAAAATATCTCAAACTACTTTAAAAGCTCCGCAAATTTACTAATGCAAAATTTTTCAATCTCCTTGTCATTAACTAAAATTAAGATTGCAGTTTAATAACAATTATATCATAACTGTACAACTAAACTAAAAGAAGTGCACTGTTGTCTGTTTATTTTTATTTCAAAATTGCTCTTAATAATGTTACTAATTTTTAATTTTCAGTTACCTAAAAAGCAATATGTTTGAAAATTCCCTTAGTACGTATCTTTTATCGTAGTTATGTGAAAACTTTTATTTAATATACAAGTAATCGTATTTATTTATAAGTTTAAACGCAGAAATTAATAATAAATATTGCCTCATTTCCGTTATTGTAGCTCCAATAGGTAATTAGTTTATAAAGTGGTTTATGCCTGATAGTTGCCGAACCTAAATTGAATGTGCAATGATTTCGGTATACAACTAATTATAGATTATCTTTATGTTTCAAGTTTTCATTCATGATTTCCTACGATATTTTTCTACTGATAATTCAGTTTAGAGCCGGTGAATATAATTCTTCTAAATCTTATACAATTTGGTACAAAACTCGGGAAACAGTGCTGACATCACGGTTTGTTTCATGCAGATCTCAATGATGTATTGCGGGTCCGTGAATAACTTTGTTCACATTAACTATGCCATTATTGTTTGTGGGATAGGTGGAAATCACGTGAGCACTCTGATAAATTACTAACCCAAAGTGTAATGGCAGTATTAATTATTTACCGAGTATTTCCTATTGTGTCTAACAAGAGTAGAAACAGAAAGAGCTAGCAGTATGTAAATTTTGTTTTAAGATAAAAATATTTATGACTTGCAAAATTGTATTCGAACTGATGACATATTAGATGTGCCTATCATCAAATAATTTACATTTAAGTAATAATACTAAAACTTGGCCTATATTCATAAAATATTCAAATCAATATTCATTATTTAAATGATAGTGAACATTAAAATTTAAATGGTGGTGATTTAAGTGAAAGTGAGGCATTAATAGGACTTGCCAGATCCTTTGTAAAACCGTGTCTTTATTTGTCTGTCTGTTCGTATGTGTGTTTCCTTTTGATAGGAAGGACATAGAGTATAGAAATTCGGTAACTAGATTTGCCTTGCACTAAGGAAGAACCATAATAATTTGGTTTCTAACGCCAAGGGGACATTCCGTCTGTCTGTTTGCTATGAAACCCATAGCGTTACCATCTATAGAATCTTTTGATACTTGTTGTTATGTGTGTATATTGTTTAGCTTACCGGTCAAACTTTTAATAAACTATATGAGTCTACTTAAATATACTGATTAACTAAAATTATTTTACATCCTAATAACTATTTACTTGTATATTTACGAAATTAAACTAATAATTCTATAAAAAAGGTGGTATGTTTGTACCTGACAATAAAACCCACACTAGAAACAGCAAAATATAGGTAAAACAAGTAATGTCACGTTTGGAAAACCTGATGGATGTTTACGATAAATAAAGATTTATTGATGAGAAGAAACGTTGTTGGATTTGGTAAAATTTCCCCAACAGTGAGCTAATCAGTCTTTTAGATTTAATCTCAGGAGGTGAGAGTCAATTTGAATTGTATCAGTTCACAAGGTGGAGGTCGAATAGCAAGGCATCAAAAGGGTTATAAGTATTAAATAATTTTTTCCCACATTACCTTGTTTGAGTTTTTCATCCTCAAAACTACACTTTAGACTCGAAAAGATGTATCCGCACCAGCAGCATTGTTTACGCTGATTTTAAGCATGAGAGATTATATCTCATAATGGTAAATGTAATGTAAATTCACACCCTTATAAACAGACATGAGGTAGTAGTGTGACTATTACAGTACAAAAAAAACCCAAATACTCTACCTCCAATTGCTCAACACGTCAAAAATTCCCCCTATCTCGCCTTTCATCCAAATTTCTTGTTCCACATTATTCTCAAAGATATAGTTTTGTTGTAATGTAGATCTTCCGGTTAGTAAAAGTGAACATTTTCCTAACATTACTCCCAACAGACTTGGATAAATAACAAGATGGTCTGCCGATTGAAAGATCGACTGATTGAAGAACAGCTTAACAACTACTTGAAACAATCCTTTGATCTGATAGTAGTCGGTATAGTTAGTATTTTTGAACAGTCAAAGTTATTTCTGTATTGATAAACCGTATATATAGTTTTCGAATGCCAATCTCATAATTGTAGTTGTAGACATACTGTAAATAATCCTAAAAAGTGCTTAGGTTTTAGGACGAGGTATTTTTATAAAACTAACCTGCAGGGGACTAGCAAAGTTAAAATTAAATTTGTTATAGTTATAGTTTTTTCAGTATAAAATCTAGATGAATACTTGTATTATATTACGGCATCAAACGTCATGATGTTGCACCGTTGAAAATGTTAAAGCTTAATAATGCTGCTATATGAAAAAATAGGTTCTAATGTGATCCTATTCATCACCGCAGAGAATAACGATAAGTTTAGAAGCTAGAACTCTATTTGGAGTTTAGAACTCATCAAGTCGCATGATTGGTTCACTGTCTCAGATTCTGAGTTGTGGAAATTTAATACTCTTCAGCATCAGCTTCAGATAGTGTTTTAAAGTTAAACATTTAAAATTACTTATACAACTAAACTCAGCCTTTTCCCTGAACGGTGTAATTTAAGAATTAATGTTACATAACTAATTAAATTAGATCGGACATATTAAATACGTGATGTCATGGGCACAATTACAAGCAAGACTAAATTAAAAGATTTTATGAATTGAAGAAGAGAACTGATATAAAAGCTAGACAGGTTAAGGTTTTACATTCTCTAGGACACCCAAACTCACCGAAGTTGTTTTTATCTGTCAGACAGCTCAGCAATACAGTTTGTTTTGCTCCTGGAAAATATGTTCAAAATACATATAAATACATAGTCAATGTAATTCATATTTTAAATATTGTATATTTTATAAAGATATAAATTTCGACATTTCCGGATATTGATGTTCCGCTCCTGGAAATTTATAAGGTTGCCCAAGTAACACATGCATGTTTACCACTGGGCACAACAAAAACCGATGTGTCACTTAAATCTGGGTAATCATGTGGATGTCCAGTAGCGGTATATCACTAACGGCAAATATCAAGATTCTGGGATGCAAGGGTAATTCAATAGGTCTAGTCTACTACAGGAGATAACTGGTGGAGATGGTGTGGTTCGTTTTAAAGTATACGATGTTCTTGCTAGCCTCAACAAGGGTGTTCCACACCATGCCTGCTTTGGCTGGAGAGGCTGGTCCAGAGCTGGCCTTCCCTTCTTCCCGGGGACATGACTTTGAGATTAGTGCCCTAACTCTTCCACAAAGATCTCGATTGTAAGCGACCCCTACCTTCTAAACTTAACCATCCTGAATGTCCTGTCAATTCTGAAGCAGCACGAAGGTTGTTATAGGACTTAGTTTAATATATTACCTTCTTTTCCTAAGAGAATAAAAAATTGTGCATATACCCGAAATAAAAGAATAATTGTAAACGAAACCGTTTATAACCTTTAATTTGCAATAAAATATAAAAATTTTAGTTTTTTAAATCTTTACAACACCTTTACTCGTCACCTTTACAAGTTTTTTAATTCACGTAATCATACAAATAAATATTGGTTTAAAAACTAATCACGTTAATTATTGCTGAATTAGAGTACCTAATAAGCCAATAAAGAAGTAAATTCTCTTGCAACTTCTAAGATTTATTACCACTGTTTTTAACTCATATTGTCAACAAAAATACTTACTAAAATAAATCAGGTAATGGTTTATTTTTGCAGAGTACTCTCTGACTTTCAGCTGAGGAATTTTCCACCACAATGACTCATTCTAGTTTGTAATTAAACAGAAATTTTGTTATTATTATTTACAGTGAAAGTATAATTTAGAAAGTGACATTGAAGGCATTCATATTACTTTTTAACTTTAATATTAGTTGCTTCTTATTTCTTTTAGTGTGAGAGAGACATCTGGTGTTAAATTTATTAACTATGTGAATCACTCGAACATTATAGGCCATATTTCTCTCAAAAATAGTAACACTCAGTTTAAATTAATTATTAAATCTAATAATTAAACAATATATAGCTTGTAATTTTATTCACAATCACCTAGCATAAACTATTTTCAACTCAAGGCCTATATTTATCCAACATAAAATTGCCAGAAAATGTCAAAAATATATATCATTTTGGAAAATATTTCTCCTAACATATTTTAAAATATTTAGCGTATGTATGAGCAAATACATGTTAGATGCAACTGAGAGTTGTCAGCTGGAACGCCGACGGGCTGGCAAACAAGCGGCTGGAACTCGGTCAGCTACTAACTGAAATGGATGTGGACGTCGCTCTTCTACAGGAGACTCACTTCAGGGCGACAGATCGCTTCAATATCCCCAATTACCAGATTTACCGCACCGATAGGCAGCTGCAGAACAACCGACCCGGCGGAGGCTCGGCGATCATGGTGCATCGGCGAGTAACCCATCGTCTCCTGGCAGAAGTCCCTGCCCCAGGAGCTGAGATCACCCGGATTGCCATCCACTACAGCGGAGCCGAACTGGAGATTGCCTCCGTCTACAATCCACCTATAAACACGCTGCAAACTCGCTGCCTTGATGCCCTGCTGCGTCCTGGTTCCCCTGCACTTGTTGCTGGGGACCTCAATGCAAAGCATCTGGACTGGGGATGCCGGAACACCAACTCCAACGGCCGAAGTCTCCACCGTCTCCTGGATAACCGACTCCACATCCAACTACTGAAACCTGAGGAGCCCACGCACTACAATCACAATGGACGGCACCTCCCGGACATATTGGACATCGGTCTAGCTGGCTCGCTGGACGGACACATCGAGGTGTTTGCAGTGTCTGATCTCTCGTCAGACCACGTGCCGGTTGTCTTCGACCTCTCGGACGACGGAGCGCCATCATATCTTCCTGCTCGTCCTACCAAGATCAACTGGCACCGCTTTGCAAACCACCTCGCTGACAGACATCGGCCACCACCAACTCCTGCCGAGTCACCGGACCAGCTAGACCGACTAGTACACGACTTGACTTCCATCCTCCAAGAAGCTATGACGGCCTCGTCATCTCCTCTCTCCCGGACTGACATCACTCCACCTCTACCCGAGGAGTTGAGAGGGGAGATTCGCCTTCGTCGCAGACTGCGAAGGGAGTACCAGCAGTCCCGATGTCCCCGCGCCAAGCAGACCTTCAACCGCCAGGCCAGGAAGTGCTCTCGTCTCCTGGCTGAACACAGAGCGGCTGCGTGGGATGACTTTGTGGAACATCAAGCTGAGGGTGGTGTCGGGGGCATCTGGAAAATCTCCAGGGCACTTCGAGGGGAAAAGAAGACCAACCGACCACTTCATGGACAGCGTGGTATTGTCTACTCCCCTGAAGATCGAGCAGAGGCCTTCGCCGACACCATGGAAGGCCAATTCTCTCCACACGCGGATGTATACGACGAGGACACGTGCGAAATGATTGAAAACTTCCTGGAGGAATACCAAACTGACGAAGACGACTTACTGCCCACTGTGACTACACTTGAAGTGCAAGACCACATTCGCCGCCTTCGCCCGAAGAAGGCCCCTGGCCCGGACTCCTTAGGAACTCCAGCATTGAAGAACCTGCCGGCTTGGGTGATCGTCACGATCATCTGCATCTTCAACTCATGCCTACGCCTGGCTCACTTCCCGACCACCTGGAAGGATGCCAAGGTGATCATGATACCCAAGCCCGGCAAGGACCCTCTCTTCCCGGAGAACCACAGGCCGATCTCCCTCTTGCCTGTGCTCTCCAAGATTCTGGAGAAGATCGTCTTGGCGAGATTCCCTGAGGAGTTCTTCACGTCTATCAGGACAGAACAATTCGACTTCCGCACTGGCCACTCCACCACCCTTCAGCTTCGCAGAGTCCTGAACAACATCACCGGAGCTGTAGGAAGGAAGCACTACTCCACTTCGGTCCTGATAGACGTGAGCAAAGCCTTCGACAAGGTGTGGCACGAGGGACTGCTCTTGGAGCTGTCGTCTCCATTGCCTGGCAGGATTTTCCGGCTGCTCCGCAGCTATCTCCACCTCCGGACCTTCTCCGTCAGCGTTGCCCGATCCACCTCCACCACCCGCCCAGTGACATCTGGTGTGCCACAGGGATCAGTCCTCGGCCCAACCCTGTACCTGTGGTACACAAACGACTTTCCGGTCGCTCCGAGAGTGCAGCTCTCCCTGTACGCGGACGATGCGCTTCTCACGGCCACTTCTGCCAACCTGAGGATGGCTGGGTTCTACATCCAGCGGCAGCTGCACCTACTGGAGCCCTGGTTGACCAAGTGGAGGATCAAGGTCAACGGTGACAAATGTGAAGCCATAAACTTTACGAGGACAAGGAGACAAGCGGACGGCCGTCACCTGTCACTCAACGGCGACGACATACCGTGGAAGACTTCAGTCAAGTACCTGGGGGTACTCCTGGACTCCAAGCTGACCTTCACACCCCACGTCAAGAGGATCTGTGGCCAAGCGAGGAAGGGCTTCGGCAGCATCGGCCCCCTGCTCAACTCCACGAAGCTACCGACCAGGACGAAGGTCCTGCTCTACACGGCTCTGATACGACCAGTGCTCACATATGCGGCCCCAGCATGGTACCACCTCACCTGCAAGACCGCAAGGAGGCAGTTGCTCGCTGTTTAGAGCGTGTGTCTCCGGCGGGCCACTGGGTCGCCCTGGTTCGTGAGGAACACCGTAGTCAGGGCTTCGTCAAACGTCCCTACTATCAGGAGCTTCGTAGAAGGCCTGACATCGAGCCTTGAGGAAGCTGCAGAGTCCTCACCGTGGGATCACATCCGTGAGCTTCGCGCCCAGGAGGTCCCCCAACTGCGTCTTCCTATGGATGACTGATGACATCGACTACAACTTCGACTGCACCACGACACTTCACCCCACTGACAGGTAGCGAAAGCTACTAGGGCTATGACCCTCGAGACACAAGGCAAAAGCCTAACCAGCAGAGGCCTTGAAAGATGTGGGGGATCCACCCCCCCACAGTCACAGCGACTTGACTTGACTTGAGATGCAACTTCGACTGCACCACGACACTTCACCCCACTGACAGATAGCGAAAGCTACTAGGGCTTTGACCCTCGAGACACAAGGCAAAAGCCTAACCGGCAGAGGCCTTGAAAGATGTGGGGGATCCACCCCCACACAGTCACAACGACTTGACTTGACTTCACTAGATGCAACATATTTGTGAATAGGACTTGCTAAATTCTGATTCGATTCTTTCTGTACACTTTGGGTACAGACAGAATTAAAAATGAGCCCAACACATAAACTATTCCTATATTTACAAAAAGGTTACAACAAATTTCATGGTTTAAATAATCTTTACGAAAAGAGACAACCACGAAATTAAAACATAAATAAAATTATTGAAATAAAATTTACTCCACTACCATTACAGATGGACTGTTCCGATCTTTTTGCTGTAATTTATACTAGCTATAACTGAGATGTAAACTACTTTTTGTAACGAGAGATAGTATGAAGAACAACTTAGAATTATAAATTATAAAGTAACTCATCTATGTAAGGCCTGATCCTGGTCCTGGCCATCGCATCTTATTCTAGCTGTTTCACTTACGTGCTGTGTATTGAATTATTGTGAACAACAAGATATTGAATGGTATAAAAACGTGTCAATAAGTCACCTGTCCCTTGATGTTTCCATCGATATTAAAACTTTTTTATACTTACGTTTAACGTGTTTACCTAAATCTTCTCTTAGCAACATTCTTCTTCACGTCAACACTAGTAGGGATATTGAACCGATTTTTCTTGTTATGGCATTGCCTATCCATACAGGCAAACATGTGTTTAAAATATGCTTCAAATATTTTTTCTGTCTTAAGTTATGGTATAAGCCATTTATTTGTTTAAAAATCTTTGAAGTGTTTTTACTAAAGTTAAACGCGTTTATTTTATTCATACTATAAATACTTAGCAAAATGAATTATTTCATCACTAAGTATAGTTTATGTAGATAATATTTGGTCTTTGAATGATTAAAATTGGACGTTTGGTTTTAAAGTTATGGCGAAATTAAAATATTACGATTTCTGCTGCACGGCCCGCTGCGAAGTGGACGCAGTGCACTAACCCCAGAAATTTTTGAATTCTCTGAACCCCGCTGGGCTACCACCTCATGAACTGTCGTTAAAAGTTGGCACGCCGATAATGCTTCTCAGAAATTTAAGCCCCCTCCAACATTTGTAATGGCACGAGACTTGTTATAAGGAGCTAAATGATGATTGAATAGTAGCGAAGAATATCAACGGCTCTGCAGCTGGTGAATTAGCTCATATACCAAGAATACCCATGATCCCTACTGATTTGATCCCTATACCCTTCAAAAGGCTCCAATTTTCAGTAAACATTTCTTTCGCACTAACGATAAAGAAATCCAAGGGCTAAACATTCAAATTAGTTGGAATTGATTTACGAAAAGAATGTTTTACGCATGGGCAACTTTACGTTGCCCTATCACGGGTCGGGGCTCCCAACCATCAGTATATTTTTTTGCCTGAGAATAATGTCACGTCAAATGTTGTTTATAGAGAAGCTCTACATTAATCGCTTTAGTTATCTATCCTAAAACAACGAGTTGCACTCCGGGACTGCCGACAGAAATGTAAACTTAGTATTAATTACACTTACACATTTTCATCATTAACAACTTTAACATCCACAGAAAGGCAATTTGTGCAGGCTGCGGATAATATCTGCGTTGTCGATGTTAGTGTCGGTGTCTGTGAATTGACCTGGGAATCATTTTGCTGACCGTATATTTCCTGGGTAGGCTTATTGCAGCTGTAACCGACATCCACGCGGGCGGAGCTGCGGGCGACCGCTATTTATAATATCATCGTATACTTTTAGCGATATCAGTAACTATACAGAATAGGTTTGATGAATAAAAAAAAAAAAATTTTCTTGTTTTGTTATGTTTATCTTCCGTCATAGTTTACAGCGCTCCATGCTTTTACTACTCATACACTACATGCTCACATACTTATAAAAAGTTGTAAACAAAATAAAATCGTAAGAATCATAAAAGACGCTAACTAAGTAGCGGGCGGGTCGCTAGTTTCTAATAATTTACGTATACACTGTTATAGTAATTTAGGCTGTAAATAATTTTGTCGATAAAATTAGGATAGAAACTACCTACTTTGCATGCCAAGAGATAGTGAGAGCAGAAACTATGATCAATAAACAATAAAAATACCTCACTTTAGGTCTTGGTCCTGGTCCTCTCTCTAAGCCTCACATCGTGTTCCTTGTTCGGTGGTTCTCCGAGGTGCTGTTATTAGAATGACTTAAATATATAATTTTTAACAAAAACCGAAAAAGTAAACCCTGAATCTTTATTTCCTTGTTTCCATGGATATAAGTTAATTTAGATATGTATTTCTGTTGGAAACCTATCAACGGATGATTTTAATATAATTGTCCATATCTATTCCCACGCAAGTGCCGTTCTTTATAATTTTAGAAACACCATCATAAGATTTCTTTGTATTTCTCTTTTAGTAAGAGGGCCAAGCGTTTACAAATATTACAAATAGCCTTGAGTTTCGTGAAAATTAATAACATTTTTAACTTAAAATTGTAATTGATTGTCAGCTAAAATTAGCTCTGATACGTAAGAATCTGCAAGAATAAAATGAGCTATACAAATATAAAAAAAATATCAAGCGAAAATGTTATCAAAGATACATATTTGTTTAATTAAAAACACTTAAATCCAGCCTTCAGACACGTAAATCATAGTGCTATCACAGTCCGCTAACGATATGGAAAGACAATATTAACCATTTTCAGCGTAGTATTATAAAACGTTCGAGTTTATATATTTTTTTATGAAGGTTGACCTATGAAACTTGAAACCAGTAAACTTTTCTTTGTAAAATACAATAGTATACCTATTTTTTACTTTCACTCTGACCCTGATCATAACAAGTTCTCAGAGAGACCCAGTCAGAGAGCTGAGCATGCACTAAGGGTCTGTATAGATTAATTATTACTACACAGCCCTGCAGCTATAAAGTTAACTAGCTTTTGATTGAGTACTTCTATTAGTTTACTTGATTGGAACTTGATTATTTAACTTCAATGGAACATGGTCTTTGTGTTGAACTCATTTAGGCCTTAAAATCTGACAATTAGTTCAGAATATTGTGTCTTGACCAAGTCCAGGACGTAGTCTGGCACAATATTTTTTTGGCCTCATTTTGTTTCATAAAATGTACTTGACCCGTTTTTTTTTTTTTAACGATATTCCAGCAGTGCATTTCAGTAATACTGAATTATTAAATAATAATAATCGTTTTATAACGAACAATTTTTTTATTGAAAATTTGGGGGTCCAGACCCCTTGGGCCCCCTTTGCTGGATACGTCCTTGGTTCACCTTATTATTAGTGGATGTCTTATTACTACGTTTGAAAAAAAAATGTTTTATAATTCCAAAAAACCTATAATTATTTATCAAGGAAACGTGTAAATATAAAAAGAGTTCAGTTGGCAAACCTCTATACCTTCTATCACACACACACATTCTATATTTATTACACATATATAACTCAAAGAATACATATTACATATATAGGTTTATATGAAGACTTGAAATAAATAAGGGGCTAAGTGCCAAAAACAAAGTTTTGAGATAATCAAGTTTATCTGTTGGGTGAAATAACTACGTACAGTATTGAGATTATAATTTTATTATAGTTACATGGGTACAAGATACACAATATACCTAAACATCAGACATGTATCTAGAATCATTTAAGAGTTAAAAAATACAAAAGTGTAACATGGGCTAAGTGTCAAGTCATAAACCTATTTAATGGGCTATGTGCCATGTCATAAACCTATTTAATGTGCTATGTGCCATTGATTACATTTGCAAAATTTCTTCATAGAATATCTTGCTTTCATTTTTAAGAAATGGTAATAATTGACGCAAATCTTTTTTCTTATCTTCTGTTAATCTGTTCTTACAACTCAAGTTGAAAAGCTTGTCCTTAGTTTGTCCCATTTCCACATTTTTCTTCAGCACATTACATTCTTTCCATGCTTCCATTTCATTCAATGTCCTCCTTGTTTTTACTTTCACGTTGCCTTTAGATACTTGAATCCAGTGTAACTTGGATATTTCTAACTTTTTAGTATCCAAAGTGTTTTCAGCAGCGGATTTAAAGTCAAAGAAATCTTCAGGAGCCATTAGTGTGACTGTATATGGGTTTTGCTTGTTTGCATTCGCTATCAAACTAACCAAATCCATTGGTGTTTCGCATTTTTCAACACGCTTCCTTTTTTGAATGAGCGCAAAGTCCCTGTCACAGCTCATAAAAGAGTGCCCCGGTACCAAGAACTTTTGATTAATTTCATGAAACTGTTCTGTAGAGATAAGATAGTACCACAAGAACAATAACATTTTGTTCTTGTTTTGTCCAAAACAATTATCACTCCACACATTGAGAACCTTTTTGTTGGTTATTCCATTATTTAAGGACTTCAAAAAACAAGAAGCAATTTCGTTACTTCCTCTGCCTGTTATTGACTCATTCCATAAAAACATATTTCCTGTATAGGAGTATATTATATCTATACCTAATTCAGCACATACGGATTTAGACTTGTTCATTGAATTTGAAACGCCTTAGTCAATAATGCGGTGTAACACGGATAAATAACTATACATCAGTTGTTGTTTGAATCTGAGGTTTAACCTTGCATTGTTATTAGTAAACGGTATTCTATCTTCAGAAGATGATTTGATGTTATTTTAGTTATTACAATACAATGAGTTATTACATAATCAACGTTATATTACGAAAATTAGTTTGCTGGAATTTAATTTTTAGTCAGGTTTTTTCTCGCAAACGAAACATATTCGTAGATGTATATAATTTAGCTACGAATATCCATTTAAATCAAACATAGCCTATTGCCTATGATTTTATGTAGTAGGTTATAATATAAAAAAATGTTTTGCTATTGCAAATATTAGTTAGCAACCTTGAAATTGAATACGCCTTGTGTAGAAAAACATTGACGGAGGAATTTTATACTCCAATTTCCAAGAGAAAATGGAGGGAATATCTATCTCCTGGAGAGAATATCTTAATAATACTTTGGAAGTGTTTTGGTCTAATGGTTTCACGTGCCAGGTCTAAACCACCTTCTGCGCATGTTTTACCGTATTACAACATGATTTAGAGGCTCGTGTTATTCTTTTTTTTCTGTGTTTGTAGCCCAGATGGGAAGTCGCGAGTGAGAAGCAGGATTTTAACGTAAAAAAGTTCCCTTGGGCTTAGGATGCTCCCTCTCGCCACCCGTCTCTCTGTTGTCACAGTCTCTAGATCACACTGGATGAAGGTGTAGGGTTATTGATGCTAGTAATATAATTGATTTGCTTTAAAAATAGTTTTTACTGTTCTCGAAATGGTGTAGATTGAATTGGCATTTCACTGTAGACTTCATGGGTAATGCTTGTTAGCTTGAAAGTTAGACTCATACAATGTAAGAAATGGGAAATTATCACAACTATTTTCTGATGTTATTGGGATATGTTACGTGTCATGTAACAGGCTTCGTTGAGTTGGCATGCACTATTTTACTCTGCAGTTTATTTATTTCATTTTAATATATCATGCGGAGAGATAATCAGAAAAACAATCATACAGATCAGAAATTTTTACATCTTACGGAGGCAGAAGAAAGATCGAGTGAGCTTAATAAGTGATAGGTTTCTGTGACGCTTCCATGGTTGGACATGCACCATCATTTGTCTATGTAGAAATTTCTTGCATGTTTTTATGTATATCAGTTTTCTGGTAAGCAGGCTTCGATACCACAATGCAAGAATACGATAGATAGAGTTATATATTGTCACCAACGTTCTACATTGACTGCCACATATTATAATTAATATTTACTCTGCAAATAAAAGTTTTACTTCTTAAAACCTTGCAGCATAGTACTCAGTTTGATTAAATATTCACGTAGTCTACTATTTTCTCATTTCCATCATAGTTAGCTATAACTACTTTGCAAAAGAATTCGGTGACGCTCATCGGGTAACTAAAAGCATTACATTTAGTTACCCTCAGGTTAAACGTAAAAGGATCTTAATTATATTACTTTATGCCATTGTTGAAATTTTTTCCTAAAGATTCAAGTAATACCCTTGTTATAATTCCTGAACTATAAATATATTAAACAAATTCAACAAAAAATAAAATTCTGCAGCGAATTCTTGGTTTTATTGATACTCTTATTTAAACTCATATGCTAACGAAGAAGTTTTTTTCATCAAGGATTATACTTTAGACTAGATTAAGATTATTGTTACTAAGAGTATTCATAGTGCGCGCTCAAGCACTCGAACTCGGGCCCTGTAGTTGATAAGCGGAGACAGAATTACTCAGCTACGGTATAAGTTGTCTACTAGGCATATATTATATATTTATAGCAATAAACATTTATAGCCAATGCATCACGTTAGTATATAGAGTTGTTCATTAAATATGAAACGGTTTATTCAATAATGCAGGGTGTAGCACAGATATAAATAATTGCTCTGTCAGTTCTTATTAAAAACAGTGTTTAGAAACGTGCATTGTTATTGGTAAATGGTGTTATAACTTGGGAATATGATATGAAGTTATTGTGATAATGTTGAGAAAATTTGTTTACTGGAGTTTAATTTTTAGCCAGGTCTTCTTTCGCAAACGAAAAAAATAATCGAACAAGTATAATTAGCTACGAATATATGATTGCATCTAATATAGAAAATTGTCTATGATATTAGTAGAGTAAAATATTAAACAAGTGCTTTTGACATTGTTGCAACTAATAGCAACATGGAAAATTGACGAAAGGTGCATAAGCTCCGTGAAGAAAAGCATTGACGGAGATATTTTCTAATCCAATTTTCAAGAGAAATACTAAAATCTACTGGAGAATATATATAGTAACCAATATTTATTTTATTCTCTATATAACATGTTGGGAGATGAGCAGAAAACAATCATCCTGAAAAGAAATTTTTATTTCACGGGGACCAATGAGTAATTGTGTTGCTTATAAAGTTATAGTCGTTGTACCGAATGAACGAGACACATGCGGTTGGATATAACTGAGGTTGTAGTTATAAATATTCAATTCGAAAATTATACTTATAAGTTTAATTTTATCAATTTAAACCTACAAAGCACCACTTCTAGATGTTAAAATAAAATAATATCTAACCACTTTGCAGCCAAAATAGAGTAATAATAAACTTGGTATGAGTTGGTATGCTCGGGGGTGAACCTAATGGCTCCAATGATCTTTTGAATTTTGCCTACGAACTTAATAATTTATTAAAACTTTAAAATATACTTCCCTTCACATCGATGTCGACTTACAGGCGTAGCGTCAGCATCTTGGTTCAATATTGCAGCTGTAGTCGAAAAAAGTGAAGACATAATTATTACAAAGTCGTCTCGTCAGAAGGATATCACCTCAAATATTACCTGAATAAATCTTCCTAATAAAAATTCATCAAATATTATTATATCACTTTATGATTTAAATTTGTACTTTATATTACTTTCATATTAAATGTCCAGCATGAAAGGGCAAATTTACAATGTGCAAATATAAATTTTACTTACTTACAAGGTGCGCTAGGTGTGGCTTTGCAGTGATATGTTCAGGTAAAAAGTTCGAGAGAAAAAGTGTATTAGTTACAAGAATTATAAATGTAGTTACAAAGAACATCAGATTACTTATGCTAGCCATCGACGAGTAGCATTGTTGCGAAAAGGTATATTATACAAAATTAAACTTTATAACGGTGCATCTTTTATGACGCTTAGCCTAATTGTAAGGCATGAACCATCATATAACTCATTCTTGTCTATGTAGAAATTTCCTGCAAGGTTTTATACCAGTTTTCTGGTAATCAAGCGAGGACACCAAAACGCAAGATTGCGATAAAGTTATATAATGACTACAGCGTTTAATATTGACTACAATATACTATACTTTATTTTTACTCTTCTAATAAAAGAATTACTTCATCTTGCTTGATAGGAATTGGTTGTTTACATATTTATTTATTCAACTATTTTCTCGTTTCCATTATGGTTACCTAAAGGTACTTTGCAAAAATATTCAGTGACGCTCATCCAAATCCCATCAGTTATTATGCACTAATATCAAACACAGTATTACTCAAATATAAATTAAGCTTCATGCAAATTTAAAATACTATAGGTTGGTTCCTTTTTAGACATAAGTAACACGGTCATCACCGATAATTACAAGTTAAGGACAGAAATTGATTTAAAGAATCAAATGTCAAAAATATTTTCTGTAAACAATACAATTATTTAACAACACAGACTATACAAAACTGAAAGTAATGTAAGAGAGAATGTAAATTAAAAGTCCTTATGCGAGTTTCTGCATGTTGTCGAAGTAGATGTTTCTCAATAACATTGACGAATACAATGTTTTCGATGATTAGCAATCAAATCTGATATGACCTTAAAGTCGAGTGAAGACAATAATATGATTTAATATAGTGTGTTTTTTTCTATGAATTTAAAAGAATGCATCCACATCCTCAGTTTCCAATGCAAAATTTTCGAGGCTCTTTAAATATCTAGTTTGAAATTTACACTATTTTATTTCAAAGCTTATTGGGTTTTACAGTTCTGTATAGATTAAAGATTATTGTGTATAAAATTATGGTACTCTGTCATTAATAATAGAAAATATTGAATAGCAATTTATAGTAGCATTTATTATGATTAAAGTAAAATGAACATGTAACAATCAGAGCCTTAGTTGCCCCGGTACCTGGGTATAAACTGGAAAACCTATAAGTTTAGATAGCTCGGCACTTCTTAACAATTATTTAATGTTTTCCATCCGATTTTGCAGTAGATTGACTTTCCTGACAGGGTGTGATGAAAATTATATCCCGATAAAATTTTTTTGTAAAAAGTCTTCTACCAAGTAGAACCCGGGCATTATTTCCAAATATAGAACTTTCATTTACTTTCTTAAGAGTAAAATTATCATTAATAGTGTAAATTAAACTACATGGTGACATAGGAATCTAAGAAGTTGTCTCTATAACTGTATAATTTCAATTGCCAATTTCAATCGGCTGTTGTAAAGTGGAAGAGAGTGGAAGAGAGGTGGTAATATCATCATCTAATTGAATAAATTAAAAGATAAAGACCATAATTCCCCTCAAATCTGTACAAAAACATTTTAGAAATCATTCAGATTAAACAAATAAACGCAATACGTTCTAAATTTAAATCCTAAATGAGCTAACATTTACTTATTTAAAATTATTTTCAATATTTACACTAGTATAAAATGCCTGAAAGATATCTCTCGGACACATTTAAGTAAGTAATTGTCTTGGTAATCTTTACACCTTAGCTATATTTATTCCAACATAGTTGGACTATATTTATAACCCAACACGGATAACTTCTGGCTGTTTTATACCTTCCAGTTGAACTTACCACTAGGCACAATAATAACTGATGTGTCACTTAAATCTCGCCAACCTTATGGATGTCCAGAAGCGACACATCATTAACCGCAAATGTCAAGATTCTTGGGGTCAGCTTAATTTGTCAGTTCTAGTCTATTGTGGCAGATGCCTGTTGGAGTTGGTAGGGTTCGCTTTCTAAAAGTCACAGGTTCTTGCCTGCCTATACAAAGGGGTGTGCCACCCCCTACCTGCTTTGACTGTAGAGGCAGGTTCAAAGCTGGCCTCCCACTCTTTCGAGGGCACATGAGATTAGAACCCTAAATTATTTTTTATAGATCTCAATAGGAGGCGGTCCCTACCCCTAACCTTACCCTTCCAAAATAAACAGTCACTCCAGAAGCAACGCAAAGTTCCTTATAGGACTAGGTTCAATTTTTAAGCTTCTTTTCCTAAGAGTATAACTATATTTTTGTATTAGATGAGTTTAAAAATAAAGATTTTTACGCCGTTTGGGCCTTGAATATGGCTTTTAATATATATTTCCAAAGGACGTAAAACCTTTATTCACACGTTTAATCTATTTCTTGAGAAACCGTTATATATCAATAAAAAGCTCTTTGGTATTTTAATTGTATAACATATAGTCAATATTAAACTCTCAGATATGACTTTCAAAATTTAAAAAGACTGTTGGCCTTTTTAAAAATAAAGCGCAGTCATTACTCAATACTCAAGCGCGTAACTCAATACTCATTTCCGCATTTGTATGAAAGTTTTATTCCGATCAATTGGGACTGAATTAAATTTTTTTTACATAAAAGCAAACGAATATTAAACTTAAAATTATATTCAACCACATTAAGAAAATTTTGACTCATCGAACTATAACACTATGTTATTTAATGACGCAGGTAGAAAGCATAGTAGCAGTTAACTAATACACAAACCACGGATCTTACAGTTCAAATCCCAGTATTATCTTACCTTTTTTGTGATGTTTTTCGAATTATTTAATGTTCACAGCATTTTATCAGAAACAATACAGATGCTTAAGTGTCTGGCAATACTAGAAACATTATCAGCCCGTTGACCAACAGTGAGAGATCCGTCAGAACAACTTAAAGTTATACAAGTGTTTTTATTTGGTAACTGTTTCATTGTTTTAACCGTGATAACAGAAGTATAAGGCTACATTTCACAGAATATTTTGTGATCATATTGTTGAATGTGATCATAGAAAAATATAAGTAGGAAACATTTAAACTCTTCCAGCGTTATGATGAGTACCGCATTTTAGGCCATATGCTCCGTAATATATTGTTTTATAAACTTAGTTAATTTTATGTTGCATTTAACCTAATCCATTTCGTGGTATCATTTAGTGTGGTTATAGTTCTATTCACGACATATCTCTCTTTTACAATACAAAATAGTAAGCACGATTTATGTTACTCTCTGTACGTCATACTGTTGCAGGGGTTGACGTGGGTTGTGCTGAGTAACCAGCTGCTACTTGACTATCTGGAGGACTATCAAAGGCGGGCTGATCACTCCGAGGTACTGCGGCCTGAGCGTGGCTGAGGTGTACAGCTTGTCACTCGGGGCCTCTCCCTGGACTTCGTAGTGGCTGAAACCTGTGGTGAGAGATTCATACGTCCAGCATATGTGAATCGTCCTCAGCGTCTGCGGCCTTCAACCCCGCCATGATAGCATCTTGGTGAGTGAGGTGATTACATCTTCGTCCTAGATTTTTATACTCACTCACACAAACGTTAAAGTAATTCATAACAAGGAGTATTACAAAATTTCAAATAAATATTTTTTAAACTACTGCTAATTTTATTATTATCTAGTCCACGAGAATAAACATCTTTTCCAAACATACCAGAACCATATATTAATATTATATTATTGTTCCGCGAGTAAAAATACTGGTGTTTGAATTTGAAAATGTGTCCTTTTCTTAGTCATAAAGTCGAAGTAATTTTTAATGTACCTATAATTAAATTAATTATTTGATTTATCTTACATATGTGACTATTATTTGGAATAATCCGTGCTCTCCTTTAGTTCATGCTATAATAGGATTATGTTGGAAAGTTAAATTACCCTAAAGAAGATCGTTACACAACTATATACCTTTCCATATTAGTTTAACTTTAAAATATATATGAGTGCTATATGTTACTGTAAAGAAGGTAGCAATATATTATACAGGACATACTAATTTCAATAAGAATAACAATAAAGGAATACAAGAATTAAATCGTAAGCCCTTGTTACGATTTTTACTTCCTTTAAATGACCAAGTTTGGTCATCTCTCCGGACGAGGCGATCCCCGCGCTCCAGTCCAAAGACCTCACTAAATCATTCAATCGGTAGTAGCGACGGGCGGTGTGTACAAATGGCGGGGACGTTATCAACGCGAGTTTATGACTCGCGCTTACTTGGAATTCTTCATTCACGGGGAAACTATTGCTAGTCTCAATCCCCAGCACGAAGGAGGTTCAACTGGTAACCCGGGTTCTCGACCAGGGAAGGCACTCTGATTCCTTCAGTGTAGGGCGCGTGCGGCCCAGGGCATCACAGACCTGTTATTGCTCAGTCTTGTGCGGCTAGAAGCCGCCTGTCCCTCTAAGAAGAATTTGATTCGCCGGTAGCACTGTTGTGGATACGCCTAGTTAGCACGCTAGAGTCTCGTTAGGTATCGGAATTAACTTCCTAATTTATATGTTTTCTATTTATGATTTGTTATACATCAGTATGTTTTAACAAGAAAACGTATGAATTCATTACATTCAATTAGCATATTTTATTTATTCTTCGGTTACGGGATTAGCGTTAACGAATCGTATCATTCGTGAAGCTGAAAAATTTAATGTCTCTGTGTTTGTCTATCTCTCTATCCCATTGTTTCTCTGTCCATCTCTCAATCCGTCTGCGTTATATCATGTAGACATTATGAGCTTTTTGCTTAAAACTTTTCAGAAATATAGGCAAAATGTTATTATAAGCATTATTAAGTTCGATGATAGTTCATGTCGCTCCATTGGTTATGGCTAAGCATTTGTAAATGTATCACATTAGTCTTATGTAGAACTGTAATTGTAATGAGAACGAAGCCGAATAAATAAATTAGTAAATTAGCTAAATACAATTATTCGAGATATTGACATTTGAAATACTAATACATGCAGGGTATTTATAAAGAAAAATTAAAGAATAAAAAGAAAATGTATTTTGTTAAGTATGTGACAAAATTATATTTTATCGCAATTTTAAGTAGTTGTACCGTTAGTTAATTCCATTTTTTTTAATGCAACATTTAACAACCTAGTTAGCCAGTACAACTTAGTATTATTTTTTATCCAATGTTCCGGAACCAAATTATCGACGGACTAACTACCTAATTGGCACGCGTATGAATATTTTATTGTAACCCTTCGTAGCAGCCCAACTACGTGACCGATTTCACCTCGTGCGCTATGTCCGTAAGTAAAATTTATATTTTCGTATTATTAAATTAGCCCTTTGATGCCAAACATATAAAAATGAATGTAACGTAAAGTAAAGTTGTAAATAGTAAAGTAACTTACCCTTGAAGATCTTTTATTTGCTTGATTGAAATGGATACAAGTTGTGGCGTCGTCCTTTTGACGAGAACGTTGTCGTGATAAGTTTGTTGTCTCATGGCTAATACCGTCGCGAATTTGTTTTAGGCGAGCTCACGTATTATTTGAGTAGATGGCTACCAGTTTCATAACTTCTACTCCTCTTCTAGTAATTACCGACTAGAAATAACCCTTCTTAGACTACAACTTCAATGTCTCGTGCCAAGACGCCGACGCCCGGGTTGTAAGTCTACATATTGTGAAGGGAAGTAAAATCTTAATGTTTTATAAAGTAAAATATCGTAGGCATAATTCCATAGAACATTGGACATTTTAGGCCCACCTATCAGATATACATTTTTAGTTCTTGTACTCTAATTGGCAGCAGCTTGGCAAGGCATACATTTAATTTACCAACTAAAAGTGGTGCTTGTAAGTTTCATTAACTAAATTGAACTTATAAGTAAACTTTGCAATTTGAGTACTTATTACTACGACCTCAGAAGTCACCATGTGTTTTCGTCATTCGGTACACATATTGATTGCGCGACTCTGCTATTGACGTGCCTACTCGTCCATCAACTGGGTGAAACTGAGTGAAAACGCCACAATGCCTGCCATTAAAAAAGAGTATTTGTCTAAAGATGAGTTAGTATTTGAACTGATATCTGATGGTTTTAATTAAATAGTGACAGTACAGTAAATGAACTTAGAAAGTCCTTAAGACAGTGTTTGAGAAACAATATTTTACTTACTGCAAGTAGCCTATTAAAAATAGATCACAATCAAGAAGTACAGCTTCTCAGTAAATAAGTGATTTTATTAGAACATGAGTGCAGTGAATTGAACAGTGATAGTTCACCTTTAGAAATCACCAAATTTCAAAAAAGATTTAAACATTTAATAAACCGTTTTTTTAGACAACCCACTAGAGCTAACTACTGTACATAGTGAAACTTTATCAGCTTTAAAGTGTAGGCTATTAAATTTTGAACAACAGTTAGTTAAAAACTTGCTACCTAAAGTAAACCTAGAACATCTTAAAGTGTTAGAAGCCAATTTAAATGAATCATTAGAACAAGCTATGGAACAGGCAGTTAAAGAACAAATAGGCCCTACTTCTGTACAACCACCAACAATATCGCAGCCTACTGCCAATACCACCACTTTGCCTTTAATGCCTATTTATAATGCTACCAATAACTGTATTAGTCAACCTATGTCTACTTTAAATATGTTTAATAAGTTAAACAACCCTGTAGAACATTATTTACAAAATTTTACAGTAACAAATGGTTTAGTAGTACCTGAGCTTATAAACTTTTTGAAAACTTTGTTAAAACTAAAATATGAAACTATCCTATCAGATAATGAAATTTTAGCATTGTTACCCTGTAAAAGGTCCACTTTTAGCCAAAATAATACAGTGTAAGTCTTTTATGCCAAATGTCAACTATCTACACAGGGAATTACTTAGTGCTTTTATCCCTATAGGCCTAATTAAAAGACTTAGACTAGATTTAGTTTATAGGCCACAAAGGTTTGATGAGCCACTGTATGAATACATCTATGATATCAAAGAGCTCAGTCAAGTTTTATTGTGTAACATAAGTGAACAGGACTTGGTAACTTGTATAAAAAGAGGTATTAAGCCTGCAGATAGAAATAAGTTAATTTTTGAAAACAATCCCATTTGTTTTACAGATTTGGAAAAATTGTGTATAGCTAGTAACAACATAACCTTTAATGATAACTTAAGGGGCAATTTAAGTAGGACATATGTTAAAAACATGTATCCACCACATGTTGAACTTAGAAAAAGTAGGCCTACTGTAAAAAATCCAAAGTTATGTTTCAATTGTAATAGGCCTGGTCACTTAGCAAAAAATTGTTTTAGGAAGCCAAAAAACTAGTTGGTAGGGGAGGGGTATTACACACAACACCTAAAAATATCCCTCCCCGGTTTCATAAGTCTAAGAATACTAATTTTATAAATAGTTTTTAAATTCAAGTAATCGTATTCCTAAAATTGCTTAAACACTATCAACCCTAAATGCCGATTTAGAGTCTAATAACCCCAAAAAAATGTTTAATTCTTTGGCGAGTTCCGGAGATTTAATACTACTGTTATTTAACTCCAATTGTTAACCAAGATTTTGACTAAAATCACTTTGGTAATGGTTTAATTCTGCAGGGTGCTCTCTCATTTTCAGCTGAAGCATTTTTCATCACGACTCATTCTAGTTTGTAGAAAGTAGAATTTTTGAAAGTGACATTGAAATCTAATAAGGTATTTGTATTACTTTATCACTTTAGTTGACTATATCTTATTTCTTATAGTGTGAGAGAGACATTTGGTGTTAAATTCAGTAACTATTTGAATCACTTAAAGATCACAGACAATATTTCTCCCAACAATTAACATGACAGTTACAGAAATTATTAAATATAATAAATAAACATAATTCATTTAGTAGTTTAATATATAAACACGCAGCATAAACTGTTTTCAACTCAAAGTAAATATTTATCCAACTGCAAAATTGGCTCAAATATGTCAATTATAAATAATGTAGGAAAAATTTCTCCTTTTAAATTTAAAAATATTTAGCAGATATGATTGTATGAGCGAATAAAAAGTGTTACTGAGGTTGGTTAGATGGAGTTGCTAAGTTCTGAATTGATTATTTCTGCACACTTTGGGTACAGACAGAATTCAAGACAGCCCAGGACAAGGTTCTTGCTATATTTACAAAAAATATTACAAAATATTTCATTAATTAAATAGAAATTATTGAAGAAAAGCGAAAACCACGAAATTAAAACATATGCAAAATGAAGAAAATTGAATTTACTCAATTATAATTACATTTGAACTGTTCCTGTGCTTTGTGCTGTAGTTAATATATGCTAAAACTGGATGTAATTTGCTTTGGGTAACGAGAGATGCTATAAAGAACAACTTAGATCTCTAAATTATAAAAGTAACTCATCCATGTATGGCCTGGTCCTTGGAACTGGCCATCGCATCTTTTGTTTCTCTTACATGCGACGCGTTGAATGGATACTGAACCCAAAGAACTAGAATTATCAAAAAAAAACCAGTCAATTAATTACCTATCCTTTGACATTTCCAGGGATATTAAACAGTTTCTGTACGTACGTTTCATATATTTACTTTAATTTTCTCTTAGCAACATTGCTTCTTTTCGCCATCACTAGTACTGACATTAAACCGATTTTTCTTGTTATGTGATTGCCTATACACAGTATAAAGACAATAATATGTGTTTAAAATATAATTTAAATTTGATTTCTATCTTGGTTACGGTGTATATAGTAATAGATCTAAAGTGCATAAAAAATTTAGTTAATTGGAAAAAAATATAACCTGTTTCCATCTGCACCCTTTGGGTTCAGATTGAATAAAATAACAGAGAACACAAGTTTACCAACTACTACACAAGATGAACAAATGGATTTTGTATCTCGTAAGTATACTGACGACACAAAAAGGAATAAAGGAATCTGAAATAAATATAAAAATATATGTATATAATTGTTCATATTAAATTCTGATGTGTATATTTTGCAATCTTATTATCACTATGAACTCTTTCAATATTTTGTGCTGTGATTAATACTCAATAGAATATGATATAAACTGTTTTGGGAACGAGATAGTGAGAGTATAAATTGTGATTTCTAAGTAATAAAAGTAAATCACTTATCTTTGAAGGTCCTGCTCCTGCTCCTGGGCACCGCATCCTGTTCTTAATGGTGGTTCTCCGACTTACTGAGAGTTGAACTACTTTTGAACGAGGAAACTGAACTGTCGAAAAAAATTTTAAAGAAATCTCAAAACTTTTCCTTGTAGTTTCTATGGAAATCTATAAAATAATAAATAATACTTTTGGGTATTTTTCTGTTGTTTCGTTTCTCTTATTGCTGTATTAAACTACTGTACTTATGTTTAGGTCACGTGTTTTATCAAAATTCAAAATACAGAAACTTTTATCAATTCTTATTATCTAATTATAAATACGTAAATGCTGAGCAGACAAACTTGTATAAAAACATAATTTTAATAGTTTTTTGTCCGTATACCTAACACGGTAATATATGTTGTATGGTATAAAATATCTAAGGAGAGTGTTCGATATGTCGTTTACACTGTTGTTCATTCACATATAAAATCCTCCGTATATTCAACAAATATGGTATGACATCATGCAAGTAGTCAAAAATACAGATACATTTTAAATTTCATTAGACGATTATAGCTATTAAAAATCTTATTACAAGTACAAAGCACTAGTGTAATTATGTACATGCTAAACTCACAATATTTAACAGTTTTGTAATTTACTTAATATTGTGTATTAGAGAGAATTGACTACATTAGCTCAAGTGTTTTTCTACAAAACTTCCTGTATGTGTTAAAGATCTTAAAGATGTAAATTTATTGAGAAGGATAAATTATAATTTCCTTATAATGAAGATTATATTACATTTGGAGTTTAATACCGTTAGAAAAAATATGTCTCAACTGATTTGCATGTCTAAAAAATTCGATGAGAGGGGTCATATTTGAAAAAAGTCGAGAACTTTCTTATCTCTGAGGTTGCGAGTCGATGAAGGTCAGAGCTACAACTACTAAGGGTTCCAATGTGAAAATTTTTATTGGGTGATAGTTCTACTATTACAAATATAAATTTTTATTATTTCTTATAGACTAGGACTTACGATAGGTTAAAATTTCCTTAGGTTTTAAACTGTCCCAGCTCACTAGTCTCATATGTTGGGAGCTTTTTATTCTGGGAGTTTCTTAATCATGGCAATTCCCAGAAGCTGAGTTTTTCTTAAGTCAGACGGTTCCAGAGGTTAGGATATTCTATAGATCAAATGACATATTCGACAGTTATGTTGATGCCATAGACTGGAGAGGTAGAGGTTAGTTTTCCCGAGAGGCTACAGATTCTAGTTTTGGGAGGATTCTAGAGGCTAAAATACTCACAGAGAAAAAGGATATTTACAAAAGGATGTCATTCCAATAGCTTAACAGTTTTACAGAGTGTGGTGTTACAGATTTGGCTGTCCGTGTAAAGTTGCAAGCTTCTAGAAACATAGAGACGGAATGAATCTAAAAACCAAATTGGACCAGACTCTTAATCTCACTTTCGGTTAGCAAAAATCTGCCTTTCCAACTATTCTTTACAATTATATGATTGATTCAAATCTTTGCATGTCCGTGATAAATGTTTTAACACATATTTTTTTATATCTAAAGTTTATTTTAGACAAAAAAAGGAGTTTGGAAAAACATAATAATGGTCGGAATATAAAAAGATTTTCTATTGAAACTTCTTATGAAATATTAGTAATATTGATCTATTACGTTCCTCTATTTTGCCTTGATACACTCTAGATTTCAATATCGCATAATATATTGGTGCGGTACATATAAGTATTTTAAGATAATCTAAGAACCACCCTAAACCAATTTTTACGTAACATGTAAAAACTTTTCAAAATGTAAAGTTCCTTTCCCCTCTACAAAGAAATATATATTAAACCTACTCAACATAATTTTGTTTAAAAAGTCTTTAGATTGTTTTTTTATTAAAACATCTATGTAAATTGAAATAATTGAAGACTCCCCTAGGTTAAAAAGTCTAATTTTCGCCATTCTTTTCAATATTTGGACCCACGGGTATTAATCACCTTTCTTTAAACATTAAAATAGGTACGTTAAGGTACTATTATAGAGTTTCACGTTCTTTATATATTTTGTATGTTGCTTTTTATATTTTGATTGTAAGCGGGGTATTACGTTTAGTATTGTATTAGTATCAGCACCCTGTATGATGATTAACATTAGCATATTGACAAAATATACGGTGATGACTTTAAGTGGAAAAGAATTATAGTTAAATATATGAATAATCCATATTTTATAGGGGATTACTTGGAAAACATAGTTTTACAATAAAATGTATGAGTTTCTAAATTTCCAAAATCTCATATAAAGTTTTGTGTAATGATCCTTCATACCATAATATTATTGGTGTTATCCATTGGATTAAGTAATTAACTAAACTAGATTCATGTGACACCTGATAGAAATATAGCTGGCGATCTAGTTAATATTATATTTGATGTTCAATGGAAAACGAATTATTTGGAACTGATTCATTTACCTGCAAGTTACATGATTCAAAATTTGTTATATTATTCAACTGTTTCTCATACAGCTGGTGGTTTTACAAACACTTAAGCAGAAAAATGTTTAGAGTTGAATAAAACTATTATAATATTTGTTTAGTCACGATTCTAATATAAATAGTTGATACAATAGAGACAGTAAAGCGGGAAAACGTGGGTTAAACATTGAGTTTTATTACACGAGCTGCTAAACCAAGTCCTCGCAGGAATAACCTATCTTACCTAATAAAACCTGAGTATGTAAAAAACCAATATTTTCTTACAATTATTTATATTGACAGAATTTAAAACCTTCCCAAGCTATTTTACTTTTAATTATTTCATTTATGGACTTTGGCCTACTGCATTTTTAAAAAGCCGCACCTTTTGAGACATTTAAGAATCGTATGAATATTTCAACTTAATTAATAGGGAATGACAATATTATTAAGTAGAACATAGTATCGTGTCTTGAATATGATACAAAAACGTAGCATAGATTAGTACATTTTTAACATGTTTATAAAATAATACGACTATAGCCGAAAATAATTTCAGATTGTATGGCAATGGGTTTATTTTAAATGTCCGACTTGAGGGCACTGTCTTTAAAGTTAAATCTAAAACGGATCAATAGATTAGAGTATTCTCCAGTAAATTTCGGCGTTACTTGTCCGGTGACGTCATTCCACTGATGAATGACGTCCATGCACTATGACCGGTCACAAGAGTCAAGGTCAGACAATCGATCTTGTCGGATTCGACTTTCGCACTGACTGTTTTACCCACAACCAGTTGTACGTCCTGCTCAGTAGAGTTAGACGCCCAGAAGATATCGTGGTCCTTGTCCGTCCTGATCGAGTATTCGAAGAAGTCGGTTACGCGAGGAACATCGTGTATGGCGAACTTCTTCAGTAAACCAGATTGACACTGACAGTAGGTAAGGGGGTCTGCCGAACCAAAACTTCCCGTCGTAATTGACTCTAGCAATAGGCTAGGGGGCCTGCTCATACAAAATTCCCCTTCGTGATTGACTCTGACAGTAAGCTAGGGGGCCTGCTCATACGAATTTCCCCCGCGTGATTGAATCTGACAGTAGACTAGGGGGTTACCGAAAAAAACTCCCCCTCGCGATTGACTCTGACAGTAGGCTAGGGGGCCTGCTCATACAAAATCCCCCCTCTTGATTGACTCTGACAGTAGGCTAGGGGGCCTGCTCATAAGAAATCCCCTTCGTGATTGAATCCGACAGCAGGCTAGGGGGCTGCCGAAACAAAACTCTCCCTCGTGATTGAATGTGGCAGTAGGCTAGGTGTAACATCAGAGTTATGGTGACAGTTTCAGTAACTAATTAGTTACATCAACAATTACAGACCATATTCCTCCTAAAATATGTATGATATCGTTATAAGAGTAAACAATTAAATTAACTTACTAATTTCATTCCTAAGAAAACTAAAATTCACTAATTTCAAATTATTTTCAATATTGCACTACTATAAAACACCCGAGTATTATCTCTCTGACATATTTAATAAATAATTCTAAGTAATCATTACACTTTTTATCTTATACGTATGAACGGATATTATATCATTTGGACAGTATATGGAAAATGAATGTAGATTTTATTCAGCACTTTTAAGTACTGAAAGAATATAAAGCCATAACAGATCATATTTCTCCTTAAATCAGTATATGTTATTCAGTTATTGAATGTAAGAAATTAATTATATGTAATTGATTTATAACTTTTATTTTGAAGTCATCTGGCATTCATTAATTTCAAATTATTTTCAATATTGCACTACCATAAAATGCCTGAGTGTTATATCTAACACACGTTGAAGTAAATAATGCTCCAAGTTATTATTAACTAAAAATCAATTGGTTCAATATTTTATTCTGTGATTATTAATCCCTAAACTAGGATTTAAACTTCTTCGGGTGAAATGAATAGAGAAAAACTTTGAATTCTTAATAATAAAGTACTCACCCATAAGCTTTTGTCTTGAAATTTGTCTATGCCTTAGTATATATACGAGGCATAATTATATCATTATATAATTATATCAACTTTATAAATCAGATTAAAAGTAAGGTCGTTTAATATCTTGGAAAATATTAGACCGATTCTGCATGCACGCTTTAGGTACCGGTACATGTAAAACAAGTCCAAAATTTAAAACAATCCAAAGCACAAATGTAAGCAAAACGTACCATAGCTTTTATTGATAACGTGCCAGTGAAATTCCTTGTGTATAGCAATCATCCCAACGTAAGATATAAAAGTAATGAAATGATCACCAAACATAAATTTCTGTTTTATATAAATCACTTTACTATTTTTATAATATATTTTTGTGTTATTATTTATATAGTCAATAATATATGCACTGGTCTAGTGATTTATCCTGCGATAAATGTTCAATAATACTATAATGTAAACTACGTACTAAGGATGTCAAGAGATAGAGAGAGCAGAAACAATGATATAAACAATTATAATAACTCACAGTCGGTCCTGGTCCTGGTCCTATCTCTGAGCCTCACAGCGTTTTCCTTGTTCGGTGGTTCTCCGAGGTGCTGCGATGACAATTTCCCGAAATTGTCTCTTCTTGTTTCCATAGATATAAGTAATTTAAATGTGGACTGCTGTAGGAGACATATAAGCTCAGTTCTATTAATAACAGTGTCAATACTTCATTTCCACAAGGAACTTTCTTATATAGACAAAACCACAAGATCTCTTTGTATTTATGTTATAGTCTATTGGTCAAACATTTACGAGTAGAAGCTAACTGCTATAACATTTGTATAAGTGATGAAATTTTTCCTCCAAAAATCAAATTGATCTTTATCCAACACTAGCTTTGGTTCGGTAATACAATAAGTAAAAATCTATGAAGCAATATGTTTATCTAAAATAATTATTTACTATAAACATTTGAATCCAGCTGTCAGACACGTAAGAGAACGTTGTACAACCGTCAGAAACAATATATGGAAAGACTAAATAGCCATTTACAGCCAAGTACTTGTACTGGTATTGTCAAACATTCTAGTTTTTATATTTTTATAAAGAGTGACCTACGAATCTTTCAACCTGTAAAATACGCTACTGCTCTAATCTTTATGTTTTACTCTAAATTTGGTCATTAAACTTTCTCACCATGCCCTAGTCTGACATGCACTAAGGGTTTATATCAATTAATTAGTACTACACACTCTGCAGCAACAAAGGGGACTAGCTGTGGATTGGTAACTTCTATTAACTCCTCGAACATGTTTTATTTTTACTGCAACTAACTTTAATGTAAATAAGGACTATAATCTTTTTTGACCATTTGGACAGCGGTTATCGTATTCCTAAATGTGCAAAATATATAATCTTTTATAACTACAGAGTAGCTCTTTTATTTATTTAAAATTTATTTAAAAAGAGCCTCTATATATAAAAATAAATTCAATTTCCAAAACTATATGCCTTGTGTCCTTTCAATGCAAACTTTATTATTCAAATATATATATATATATATATATATATATATATATATTATACTTACAGTTTTAAACGTTTATAGCTAATGCATCACTTACGTATGAAGAATTATACATTTAATTTTAAACATCTAAGCCAGTAATGCAAGGGTGTAACTGGGAAGTTAAATTTATTGGTTCTGCGTCAGATCTTTGAAACTGAGGCAAGAACCTCCCATTGTAATTATTAATGGTTTTGTAACTTGGGAAGATGATACGATATTATTCTGATATCGTTAACAAAAGTTGTTTTCTGGAATGTCCCTTTTAGCCAGGTTTTCTCTTGCATACGAAACTTATTCGCAGACATATAATGTAATTACAAAAATATAATTTTATGTAATATTGCTTATTAGTTTAGAAATTAGTCTGTAAAATATAAGATAACAACATGATTTTGACACTATTGCAAGTATTAGTTATCACCCTTGACATAGAATTCGTTTAGTAAAGAAAATCATTGACAGAGGTATTTTTTAAATTAATTTCCAACAGAAAACGGTACAATTTCTGCAGGAGAGAAAGGTAATCAATATTCTGAGCAGTTGTAGGTCCTATAGTTTCACGTTGCAGTCCTGAGACACCTTCAGTGACATTTTACTACATTACTTACTTACTACAAACTTAATTTAGAGGCGTGTGTTAATCTTTATTTCCCTATTGTCTGTGGACACTTGGATCTGTGTAGTTCCTAGTCGAAATATGGATATTGAAAGTTCAGCTTAACTTTATGAAAGGCGATATTCAGCAAAAGACGCATACAGTTTAGAAAGATCTTTCTCGCTATTTGTTATTGCGTATCCTTTAAGGTCCTGAATGTTTGGCAATTAATTGTTGTCATTCCTGTTCTGTTTACTTACCTAGCCTGGCTCTGGTGAGTTCTTATTCTTGTCAGGCTAAGTCGAGAAAGAATCCAAGACTCATGTCCCGAGTTAGCGAAACTAGACTTCACCGGAAGTCTCCTCAACCACAACAGGAGGTTTCGGAAACGCGCTCCTCCCAAACTCGGCATAAAAAAACAACCAAATGCCACTAGTGGGAAGAGAGACAAATAGAGACAAAATTTCTAGTACATAATATAATTAATTAGGTGGCAAACATTTTTACACAAAAATGCAATAAACTGCAGCACCACGGTGCACCGCGTACCTTACAAACTAAATAACAAAAATAAATAGAATTCCAATATTGACAATAACATAATAAATAGAAATTTTACATATAAATAACATAATAAATAAAAATTTGAGATATAAATAACATAATAAATAGAAAGTTGAGATATAAATAACATAATAAATAGAAATTTGACACATATTTAACATGGGTTTAGGTACGGCATGTAGTAAATAAAAATTTTGAACTGTTATTTATTATGAACTGAGGGGAGGTTGTAGAATTTCTAGGCCCACTTTTTTTTAAATAAGTTATTTTGTTTCAAGTTTGTAACTAACAAAAAAAAAGTTAAAGCCGATTTTCGAAGGAGGCGGGGGCTTACTTGCCTCCACGAATCCGAATTAAAGATGAAATCCTCCCCTTCAGATCATTTCACTAAACTAAATAAATACTAGGTAATCTTAACACTGGCCCTCCTCCAGATATAATATCCATAAAACGCTCCATAATACCCAATCCTCTGAATTCCAGTAAAAGAAGAAGAAGAAAAAACATTTTAGCTCCAACCTTATTCAAGACGAATTGAAGTACAGACAGTCCAGTTGGATGAAGGTACCGTAGCGCTGGCAGGGCACAGGCATTCAATTTTGGGTTTAACAGTGCTGTTTCATTGGGCAGACTCGCCGCACCAGTCATGTTGAAGGCACTCACGGGGACCCTGCCGAAAGTCGGAGAACTAGCCAGCCATGGGCATCAGGACGACCAGTAGACAGCACGAGATTCACGTCGCCTCTGCCGAACGTTTCCGACTCTGCGGAGGGAGTATCAGCAGTCCCGATGTATCCACGCCAAGCAGACCTTCGACCGCCAGGCCAGGAAGTGCTCTCATCTCCTGGCTGAACACAGAGCGGCTGCGTGGGATGAATTTGAGGAACATCAAGCTGACGGTGGTGTCGCCGGCATCTGGAAAATCATCAGGGCACTTCGAGGGGAGAAAAATACCAACCGACCACTTCATGGACAGCGTGGTATTGTGTACTCCCCTGGAGATCGAGCAGAGGCCTTCGCCGACACCATGGAAGACCAATTCTCCCCACACGCGGATGTCTACGACGAGGGCACGTGCGAGATGATTGAAAACTTCCTGGAGGAATACCAACCTGACGAAGATGACCTACCGCCCACTGTGACTACACTTGAAGTGCAAGACCACATTCGCCGCCTTCGCCCGAAGAAGGCCCCTGGCCCGGACTCCTTAGGAACTCCATCATTGAAGAACCTGCCGGCTTGGGTGATCGTCACGATCACCTGCATCTTCAACTCATGCCTACGCCTGGCTCACTTCCCGACCACCTGGAAGGATGCCAAGGTGATCATGATACCCAAGCCCGGCATGGACCCTCTCTTCCCGGAGAACCACAGGCCGATCTCCCTCCTGCCTGTGCTCTCCAATATTCTGGAGAAGATCGTCTTGGCGAGATTCCCTGAGGAGTTCTTCACGTCTATCAGGACAGAACAATTCGGCTTCCGCACCAGCCACTCCACCACCCTTCAGCTTCGCAGAGTCCTGAACAACATCACCGGAGCTGTCAGAAGGAAGCACCACACCACTTCGGTCCTGATAGACGTGAGCAAAGCCTTCGACAAGGTGTGGCACGAGGGACTGCTCTTCAAGCTGTCATCTTCTCCATTGCCTGGCAGGATTTTTCGTCTGCTTCGCAGCTATCTCCACCTCCGGGCCTTCTCCGTCAGCGTTGCCCGATCCACCTCCACGACCCGCCCAGTGACATCTGGTGTGCCACAGGGATCAGCCTCGGCCCAATCCTGTACCTGTGGTACACAAACGACTTTCCGGTCGCTCCGAGAGTGCAGCTCTTCCTGTACGCGGACGATGCGCTCCTCACGGCCACTTCTGACAACCTGAGGATGGCAGGATTCTAAATCCAGCGGCAGCTGCACCTACTGGAGCCCTGGTTGACTAAGTGGAGGATCAAGGTCAACGTTGACAAATGTGAAGCCATAAACTTCACGAGGACTAGGAGACAAACGGACGGCCGTCACCTGTCACTCAACGGCGACGACATACCGTGGAAGACTTCAGTCAAATACCTGGGGGTACTCCTGGACTCCAAGCTGATCTTCACACCCCACGTCAAGAGGATCTGTGGCCAAGCGAGGAAGGGCTTCGGCAGCATCGGCCCCCTGCTCAACTCCACGAAGCTACCAACCAGGACAAAGGTCCTGCTCTACACGGCTCTGATACGACCAGTGCTCTCATTTGCGGCCCCAGCATGGTACCACCTCACCTGCAAGACCGCAAGGAGGCAGTTTCTCGCTGTCCAGAGCGTGTGTCTCCGGTGGGCCACTGGGTCGCCCTGGTTCGAGAGGAACACCGTAGTCAGGGCTTCGTCCAACGTCCCTACCATCAGGAGCTTCGTAGAAGGCCTGACATCGAGCCTTGAGGAAGCTGCAGAGTCCTCACCGTGGGATCACATCCGTGAGCTTCGCGCTAAGGAGGTCCCCCAACTGCGTCTTCCCATGGATGACTGATGACATCGACTACAACTTCGACTGCACCACGACACTTCACCCCACTGACAGGTAGCGAAAGCTACTAGGGCTTTGACCCTCGAGACACAAGGCAAAAGCCAAACCGGCAGAGGCCTTGAAAGATGAGGGGGATACACCCCCCCCAGTCAAAGCGACTAGACTTGACTGATAGCTTGTTCGATGTGTAGAAATTGATTGTAAACTGATTTTTTTTTTACATTTATAGTACTGAAAGTATTTAAAAAGACAAATTAAAGTTCTTTTTTAGCTCACAAAATATAGGAAAATTATCCATAAATTAATCTTTACACTTTTTATCACATATGTATAAACGAATAGTATATAGCTTGGGCGATGTGTTAAAAATAATTGTAAACTGATTCTTTTTTTGCAATTAGAGTGCTGAAAGGATTTATATACATGCACTTCAAGTTCTTTTTTAGCTCACAAAATATATGAAAATAATTCTTCAAGTAATCTTTACACTTTTATCAGATATGTGTGAACGAATAGTATATAGCTTGGCCCATGTGTTGCAAATGATAGTAAGCTGATTCTACCTGTACACTTACAAGATTTAAAAACGAAAATCTCAAGTTCTTTGTTAGGTCAAAAAATATGCAAAAGTTATTTGTTGTTTAAGATAATATTCCTCATTGTATAAAACCTGTTAATTGCAATCGCGTTATAACTAAATAGAATTTGTGTCACTGTCCAGTGTACATTTAAACTGCAATTTTATAGTTCCTTAGAGGAAGAAAAATATTATTTTGATACGTTAATATAAAGCAATGAAATATTTGAAAAATTATTGTGAAATTAAACATTAAATACTTTTAATTTAATTTTAAAATATTTTACTTAGATTTGTTTGGTATTAATAACTCCTGTACACGACTGATAAAATGAAAGCTATAACTATTTTCATAACCATTTGTCAATGTTCAAACCACTACCCTAACACCAATAGGGTAGTCACACTAGCTTAGTTTATTTTCCATATTTATTGCATAGTTGACAATGATTACTCTCCTGTACGTTAAGGAATTATAATTTTATTTTTACTGCGCACTTTACGGCATAGATATTTTTATTATTTGAATGTAAAAAGATAAAATATGTTTCATATTCAAGTATAGATAAGGTATTTCGCTCAGTATCACTATAAACATATTAGAGAAGTTTAAAATATAAGCTACTATATACTTGACTTTGTGCTTAAAGAGGCCTCTGACCATATCAGCACAGGACGTAAAGTCTCTCAGCAAATGCATTCTCTTTTTTTATTAAGAAACCAATTTCATTATGTTATTTTATTTTTAACATTCAAATCAAGTAGTCTAAAATACTATTTAAGTTATACCAACATTTAATTAAAATATGAAAATATAATTATTATACAAATACTTCACTCGTTTAGTTATAAAAACGGTTGACTCAGAATATTGAAATTTACATTCTTAACTAGCATCCGTGTATATGAAGACTATTGTTAGTAAATAGCGCGTGCGATTCGGAAATCAAACTCTGACCCTTTACGTGGTATAACTGAGTCGGTAAACACATACTACCAAGACAGTAGAAGATGTTTGCAAGGCATATTCTAGTAATATTTCTTTAACGTGTGCCTAATAGATGTGAAGTTGCAGGTATTATATTACTGTCAGCAAAAGAATATTTTAAATGATGTAATGCTTAAATATTTTATTTATAAAAGCCCTAATGGAGTCCAATAATAAAGTGAGTGATTTTACCCTCGACAGGAGAGAGTTCTGGTGTACAATTCAGTAACTAATTCATAAAGATATAAGTTATAGAATAATTTACTTTTAAAAACTACCCTTTACTGTTTTTCTAATATTTAATTTAAACAGTTTAACATAATTTAATGGAGCATCGATATTATTATTATTCAGCCAGCACACTATAATTTAATTTAGCTTTTAATATTTAGTCAGTAAAAATACGTTAGACTAAGAGATGTGTGACATAAGTAAAAGGATGCTTCTCTTATACAAAATTTGATTTTATATCAATTACGTAAAACAGGTCCAATTCCACTCTGTTGTAATCCATAAACATATCAAATTACAAAACGATTACCCTTTATTCTTTCGGTACAGAGTGGATTATAAAAAGCCTTAAACACAAATTTTCCAGTTTTAGAAGAAAGTTATGACAACCTTAATATACCTTGGTGGAAAACTAACAAAATAACACCTATTTCAGTTTTTTTACTTTAGTGTTGTCACTAAATTTAACTGTTCAGGTAGCCTGTCACTAAAACTAGGATGTATAAACTGCTTTGTTAGGTGAGAAATCGAGGAGGAGATGCTGTGATTACTAAAAAAATAATATAAGTAACTCATCTGTATGTTCTGATCCTGGTCCTGGCCATAATGTATCCTGGAGGAGTTTCCCTAATGTGTTCCAAATATAACAATTCTGATAATAATCTGTACTATCGAAAAACCAATGACCAAATCCTGTATCTTGTTGTTTCTATGGATATGCATAATTTGAATATATTAAACTTTGGTTATGTTTCAGCTGTTTTCCTTATTTTCTTTTAATCCTGACTTGTGCAGGCGCGTCTTACGCCACGTTCACCACCGAGAAGCATCACAACTATTTTATGTTATTGTAAAGTCGTACATTGTATGGGTAAAAATATATAAATAAACTTATTTATAAAATGTTTGTTTCAAAATGCAACCCAGAAACACCTTTGACATGAAATGTTTTGATACAGCCACATCTACAAAACCTAAATATATTTTACAACATATTTGATTCTATTAGTCTGCAATATTGTACTTTTAAATCCCACCGTCAATGAAATCCAAATTCATGTTGCCTATGTTAATCAAGAATTATTCTAATGATATTTCATGTACCTTTATTATACAAAAACTTGAACCAGATTATCCTACCTTTTATGCAGAGGTATTGCATTACAGTTCTGAAGCATATAGGTTTATGAAAATGTCCGTATCATTCATTTTTAATTTTGAAAGTGCAAAAAACTTAATGTTTATATCTAATGATCAAACATATATTGAGGTTTTATGCCATACGCATTTTATGGCGTTAATATGTAAATTTTTATCTATACGCTACATCACGTGATACTAAGTGTTTATAATTTCCCCTTTTATACAAGTAACAAATATGTAAATTCAAGCCGAATAGTGTACTTTTCTTTTAGCGATTGTTGTCCACAAATATTTAACAACTATGGGTTAGCTAATTTGTAATTTCTTGTGCTAGTATGACGGTACGTGTATGGGACTTCTATAAAGCTACGATTTCTGGGTTAAAAACACTTCTGTATTATATTGTTTGTATTTTTAATGTCAATTTAAATTTACCTAAATTTCTCGTTTAATAAGATATACAGGTTAAATAAGTAGGCCTAAGAAGCCTATTTCAATAAAACATGTCTGTTTTCCAACATTTACAATTAATTGCCGACATTGACAAAAACCTGATATCCAAAAGTGACTTACTGTTCAATAGACCAAATTTGGTGAGATTTAACCAGCCCCTCGAGTGGTGGGCGGTATTTTTGCTGGATAACTTATTGAAATAAACTGGGCTCCAGCGACTCAAAAGAGGAAGCTTGTAATATTTAAACTTTAAATACAAAGCATGATACCATTTAAAAGGTATCTGCAATATGACCACTGATATTTCAAACATCAAGTTAGCTACAGTTTTTAATGGCTATATTTTAGCTAACTCTATCATCCGAGAGTTAGTTATATGCAGGACTTAGAAATTACTCATAAAACCTCAGCGCCCCCTTTTAGGCGACACTTTTTGTAGCATTGTTGTGTAACCTTTTAATATCCCTGTGATGGTAACGATTCCATTGAGTTCGTGAAGGTTATCAAAATCCTTCTATTTAATACCTAGTCTACATAAAAGAAACAAAGTGAGTAGTTTCATGTCAAGTACTCGTCATAATATGGAAGTAAAACGGGACATATTCAAATTAATAGCAAGCATAAAATTGCGCAAGGAAGTTTTTTGCGCCAACTCTTTTTTTTGTATGCACAATTATTGTACTGGAGTAAATATGACGGTTTTTGAATACTATACTACATAAAATTGGTGATTATCTGGACTAAATGTATCTTATTGAGGTAAAAAAAATTAAGATTCTTTCTTTTACTCGTAAGCAAAAACTCCTTACGAGTGCACTGATAGAGAATTTTCGGGTTTCAAAAATTACTACACAATGCAAAAATTATTTTAAAATGTACAGTGCTCCGACTCCCAGTGTTTTCCTCTCAGCTCTCTCATCAGTTGGTGGTACAAAAAAGCACAAGGAACTATGTCATGGCTGTAAGGAGGCTGGGGCACCAAGGGGCTCTTGTTATGGGTAGGGTAGTTAGTAACGTCGAAGGCCGTGTGGCTGGGGGCATTGCCGTGGTGGAGCTTGAAGATGACTTTAATATCAGGCCTGATGCGAGTGATCAGGCGTTTCAGTCTCAAGCACCTCCAGATAAAAGGCTGCGTTGACAGTTTTTCCTTTTGATACAAACTCCAAATACACGATTCCTCGAACGTCATAGAAAACAAACAGCATTGCTTTGATACGAGACATGCTCATGTGCACGTTTTTGGTTTTCGAGAGGTTTGGTGTACTCGGAGCTCTGCCTTTTGGATTCTGGATTTAAATATGTACTGATGCTTTTGTATAACACAAATTGCTAAAGAAGATATGTGCTACGTTTATTCAGCACACCGGCAGGGTGTCCTCTCGATTTAGATGTTTAGCTGACGCATAATTCCCCAAAACTACTTATTTTATTTCGTCATGAAACAGAAATTTCATTATTATCAGTTACAAAGAGAAATTTAAATATTTAAATGTAGTAATATAATCGAATTAGACATTCCTAGTACTGTATAATTTAAATTGGCCCGTTATTATTTCTTGTACTGCGAAAGAGAGCGCTGGCGTGAGTTTCTATAACTATTAGAAGGAGTTAAAACTTCCAGAACATATTAATTTCAAAATTTTTTGGAACTATGTTTTTAATTATTGAAGTATACCAGTTAAACAAAAATTAGTTACTATTTTTATACTTTTAAATAAAAAGCATTGACTAATTTAAACTCATTACGAATATCTTGCTCACTACAAATGCTACAAAGATTGCTGGAAAACCCAAGTAACAAAATGTTTCTCTTTAACAGTTATATATATATTTATAATAAAACTACGAGAAAACTTCCAATATATGTTAGTGACTGACTCGTACCAAATCATGTAATCTGATTCTCCCTGTACTATTTGGGTACTAAGAAGATTATAGATAGCACCAAACACAAATTAGTAGCTTTTACACAAAACACAACAATTAAGTTTATTACCTATATTTTAATTAGTACTTATTAGCACTACATTTGAAATATTCTGGTATTTGTGTTTTAAATAATACTAGCTAAACTAGGATGTAAACTGCTTTTGGTAACGAAAAACAGTGAGTAAATCTATGGATTAATATTGAATTAAAGTAACTCATCCTTGTACCTCCTGGTCCTGCTTATGGCCATGACATCGTGTTCCTGGTGCTACTTCCTCGACTAGCTGTGAGTTGAACGAAGTTTGAAAATTGAGGAGACATAACACTTTAGAATTATTTAAAAACATTAAATTATAAATGTTACGTTGTTTCCATGGATATAAGATAATATATTACGTACACTGCTGTTTTCGTTTCACCTGTCCCTTATATTGCTGACGTCACACATATTAATAACACTATACAAAACGCTTGTTATCTGATTACCCCAACACGTACATTTTAATGTGACAAACGTGTGAATAAAACATAATTAGAAAGGTTATAATGAGATACTTGCATGTCTAAATTTACAATATTTATGCTACAATAATAGTGTTTAGATACATAATCTAGGGAAACTATTAGAAATGACATTTCATACTATTGCTAATAAGTATATAATAGTGTAGTTTTGAAATTCTAAAAACCAATAAATCAAATAAAATAACTTTAATGCTTCACTAATCATATTTGAGTTTGTATTTTCAATCCAAACTTTTAGATTTTTAATAATCCCGCTAACCCTATTGGACATATTAAATTTTATATGTTTATTACTTAGATACAAAAAAAGTCTGCGTATTAGAATTTTAAAGTATTGCCTACAAGGTTTCATGAAACTAACTTCCAATTTAAAAATGAAGTATTTTGCCGCTAACCATGGTACAGAACAAAATGTATTCTAGTATTTGGTATATCCACAAGTAAATATCATATGTCGTAGTAGGGTTAAATAGTAATGACAAGTACGATATGCTATTTATACTCGTATAGATGGCAGCAATAACATATTAAACGAATTTGAATATTATACTATCTTATAATATACTTATGTTTTGCTTTTTGGACCTTTTCCAAAACGCATTTAATAAGCGAGTGTCTCAATAGGCAACACAGTTGCATTATGAGATATTTCTGTATGTCGATTTATTATCATGTCTTAGTAATAATTTCCTTATCTTATAAATAAAAATGAATCGCAAAATGTGTTGCTAAGCGCAAATCTTGAGAACGGCTGGATCACTTAGGTTAATTCCTTTTGTAAAATGTTCATTGAAATCGATAGAAGGTTTTTATGAAGCAAAAATATAAGAAAAGTTACCCTGAATATTTTAAAATTCAGAAAAAACGTAGTCTTTACGTTTCATAATCCAAATTAAACTGGCACTAAACAGCTGTTAACACCTTCAGCTATAGTTCGAGAAATTGGCTGAAAGAACTGCTAACATATACAATTGTTTAAATATTAAGTAAGCAGTGCTTGATTAATAATGTAATGCTGATAGTAAATAAAAAAGGTTAATATATATTTTTTTCTCCACATTGCGTCACTGATGATTTATATAGATTATATTTAAATAATGCAAAGCATTTTAAATATAATTTAAAAACTGTAATGTAACAAACCTTAATGAACAAAGTTGTGAATGTTTTCACACAAATTTTAAACTGGTGGGCCTCCTTGACATTTCGATATGGAATTTTAACAGTAACTTTTGGAAAAACAGAGAAATGAACACTAAAATTCCTGAATGATTCTTAGAGGGACCCACTAAGGTGAACTAAGTCCTTCAAATACTTGGGAGTCGTCCTCAACAGGACTCTTACGACTGGTCTTGCCGCCAAAGGGAGGATCCGCATTGGAATGGCTGCCCGTCAAGGACTGTCGGCCCTACTGAGACCACACTCCGGACTACCTACCAACAAGAAGCTGCTGCTCTACAAAACGATAGTTCGCCCCAACGTGACATACGCGGCTCCAGCCTGGTATTCACACACCTCCAAGACGATCAAGGAGGTACTAGAAGTCTTCCAGAACAGGACGCTCCACCAACTGACGGACACTATGGTTCGACAGGAACACGGTCTTCCTACGGTCTGCAGGACTACCCAGCCTGCATGAATACATCACAGGCCAGGCGAGAGCCATGTATGCAGTGACAGCTGAATCACCGTGGGAACACATCCGGGAGTGGGTAACCAGGGAAGCCGTCCACCCGTGGAAAATCCAACAACTGAAAGTCATACTAGATGACCCAACCCTAGAAGAAAGAACAACAAAACCCAACTAACTCATCACTTCACTACTCAACCAACCAGACTACTCGAAAGCGACAGAAGTTTAAAACTACACAATTAACAACTCCCCCCGACTTAACGCAACAATAGCCACACTTGGGGCTAGACGTACACATAGGCATTCTGCTTGTTGCAGAGAATCTACCTCAGAAGGGACAAGAGTCCCAGCCTACCCGCTGCCTGCCTGCCTGCCTAGATTTGTAGGTTTTCAAGAAGACAGTTGTAAACTGATTCTTTGTGTACACTTAGAGTACTGAAGGGATTTAAAACTGTAAATCACAAATTCATTCAGTTCGGCCACAAAACATACGAAAGTTATTTGTTGATCTCAGTCAACCACTAGTAAACTATATTATAATATACATATATGGTATAAATTAAAATATATAGACTATAATTCTCCTCAAATCTGTACAACACCGTTTTTAAAATCATTGACTTTAAACAAATTAACGCAACAAGTTCTGAATTTTCATCCTAAATGAGCTAAAATTTACTAATTTAAAATTATCTTCAATATATACACTACCATAACATGCCTGAAAGATTTCTCTCAGACACGTTTAAGAAGATAATTCTTTTGTTAATCTTTACACCTTTTTTAAAATATATGAGAATGTATATTAAAACATTTGGAGGTTTTAGAGAACATAGTTGTGCCATGAGGGTCAGATGTGACCGGCAGTAAACTACCTCTAAAGGCCGTGCTCATCTGACTGCCCAACTCTGTAATTGCCAAGTTTGGACAAGTACTTTATTTACCTACTGTAAATGCTATGTTCATTAATAGTAATTTTTTTGTAAATTGCATTCAAATCTATTGAATATAATGAAATTTCGGCGTCGGCCAAATCTGGCCGGCAAAACTTTCTTCTTTCTAATTTTGTATTGAAAATATTACTGCTGGCCAGATCTGACCGTCTTTTGTTTTCTCTTTGTTGCACGAGTATTTCGTCCACCAATGTGGGTATTAGATGAAGCAGCTGATAAACAGCTATCTACTTTCCTGCGCGCGCAACTATTCTTTTTCTGTGGCTGTAACTAGCATTGCACGACGAGCATTCTCGCCAAATCTCTTTTACGTCTGCTAATAACTAGTGTTCATATGTAGTCTTTTCTTTTTGGTTAGTGTGAACTAAACTTGAGAAAACGTCTTCATCATGTGTAATAGAGATGTGAGTGATGACCGTATTCATAGACGTTTAGACGGTCCAATGTCGAGTGAACCAGATCCTTATGACATTGAAAGTGATCGAAACTTAGGTTATCTTAGTGGCTCAAGTGTTGACGACACGGATGAAGATCCGGACTTTTTGCCAAGCGAATCTGAGCATGAAAGTAGTGATGGTGAAGGTGAGTCTGCCATGGAAATGGAAGCAAATGATGTGAACAGTGACGGTTCTGGTGTAAATGACATGTGAAGTGATGATCGATGAATGGACTGAATTCAAAGGTAGGCAACATGATTTTCCTTTTACTCGTAATTCTGAGTATCATTTAAATATGGCCAATAATGCTAAGTCTGTAGATTATTATTCAGCTTTTCTTACTGACGAAATTATTCAAATGATGGTCATTGGGACAAAAAGAAATGCCAGTAAAGTATTGCGAGAAACCAGATTAAACAGCAATAGCAGTCTTAATTGGACTCCCACAGATGAGATAGAAATGAGAAATTTCATTGGTATCCTCATATGGATGGGTTTGGCAAATCGTCCCCGTATCACAGACTATTGGTCTGGCAAAATTTTTTACAAGAATTCGGTTGCTTGTCAAGTTATGAGCAGGAACCGTTTTCAGCTGATGCTCCGCTTTTGGCATTTTAACGTCCATGCTGACGAAGAACGTGGTAGGCATATTTCAAAGATTTTACCCCTTGTGTCAAGCATGAACGAGATTTTTTTGAACAAAAAATCTGCTGGCTAAGACCTTGTAATAGACTAGACCATGATTTTCACACATATGGACTAAAGATTTTCAAACTATGTGATCAGCTTGGGTATACCTATTGTATAAAAGTGTACATGGGTAAAGGGACAATTCAAAATGAAAATAATGAACTAGTTTCAACCTCAGTGGTCATTGAGCTCATGGAAACTCACTTGGATAAGGGACACATCTTATACGTCGACAACTACTACACATCAGTGCAACTTAGCAAAAATCCTTTAGCCAGAAGAACCCACCCGGTGGGTACGGTAAGGCCAAACAGGAAAGGTCTCCCTGCCGAAGTTATGAAAGCATAAACAAAAAAGGAGAAATGAAGGCATTTGAAATTGCAGATGGAATTGTAGTCACAAAATGGAAGGACAAGATAGAAGTGAGAATGCTGTCCACCAAGCATGAAGTGGATTACGTTCTTAAAGAAAAAAAGACAAAAAAGGTAATGCCATATTCAAGCCATTAGTGATAGTTGGGTACAACAAGGGAAAGATGGAAATCGATGTATCTGACCAACTATCATCGTATGGCCGCGTAATAAAAGTGTTCTAATTTCAGATATAGTTATTTCTAAATTTTATATCCATTACAAATGTTTGCCGTTTAAGTCTTCAATATTTTATCTTATTTCAAAGCTGCCATTTCTTTCTTATGAATAAAGCTTATTGTATGTATATATACCTTTGCTTGTATTACAAAATCTCTACCACGGGTCGTCTCCCCGTAATTGTTATTGAAGTGACATTAAAATTGTACAGCATATTCATTTTTACAATAACATTAAGTAAAATTTGGACTTTCCATACCAAAATCATCTCATCTAGACATACATTTTGTTCATTTGAACAAATTCTCCGCCAATTACTCTCACTTCAGTCCAGGATTATTCGAATGATTGTATGGCCTCCCAGTTTATTTACAAAAACTCGTCCACATTATAAAATTCCAACGACGCCAATCAGCATTTCAAGTGAAATTTAACGTGCTATGGTTGATGTATAAAAATAGCTGTATAATGCTGTGAAAATTTGTATATTTCATCTGCTATTGTTAATAAATATTAAGGTTTTCCAGATACTTATTATACACCCAGTATATAATTTTTTTAATGAATTATGGTAGTTTTGGGTTTTTGGGATCATGATTGGAGGAATGCACTAATAAAAGTTTCGTCACGTTTCGGAAAACAATAGTAATTCTATTAAGTAAGTAATGTTTGTCTCAATTTTGTGATATAACCTGTATCTAAAAATATTAAAACATTAATAAATAAACAGGTGTAATAGTTAAGCAAATTCTAACATACTTTTAGATCTTTTAGAGAGCGGTATAAAGATATCGGTGTAAAATATCTTCGTCCCCTTAAGAAAATAAAAATCGTTTATACAAATATTTAAAATTAACTGTTTTAGTATTGTAATAAACTGAACAACTAGTAATTACCATTTATTTCAGGGCTTGGTCTTTATACTTTTAAGCAAATATTATTAAAATTGAACTTCTATTGTTAAATTTGCTAGGCAACATAAATATATAGTTTTTTTCATTTATTGGAAGATCATTGATGACAGTAGAAGCCGTATAGTAATCTGGAAAGGAATTTCATGCTGAAACGAGGGGTGTCTCCGGTGTCGTGAGTTATCATGTTATAAGTAGATATTCCAGATATATCGAGCCATTCTGTACAATGCTTGAGGTTTAGTCAAATTTATAATTAGATAGTGCCCACCAAAGGACTTTAGTAGCACTTTCTGAATATTAGATGTGTTCTGGTTTTTTTCAGGTACTTCTGTCTCGCGGGCATACTGGGTCACCTATTGTAACATTAACTCCAGTGTTCATACTACCATCTTGTGTGCTTGAGAGTGTGCTTGTGCGTGTGAATGAGTCTTGAGAGTGCGTGTGCATGTGAATATACTTGTGCATGTGCTTCTTGAGAGTGTGTATGTGTTATCCACAGACTTCTTACTCTACAACTTCTCTTTAATACACAACACTACTCAGGTAGCTAGCTATGTCTCAGTTTCAAGTAATTTATAGATGTTTTGAGATTATTTTAACTACATGTATTATAACTAGACAGTAATTTTTACAATAGTGTAACACGCTGACTGAGATAGATGTATTATGACGCCAGAGGCTGAGATTACTGGTCGGTCTCAGATAGTACAGACTAGCGGCGGAAGTGTTAACTACAATATACACTACCACTACCACTACTACTACCACCACCACCACTACCACTACTGGTGGATAGTGTGTGTGTGTGTGTGTGTGTGTGTGTGTGTGTGTGTGTGTGTGTGTGTGTGTGTGTGTGTGTGTGTCGGTGTTGTACAATTAGAGTGTTCAAACATTATTTATCACTTTTATCTATTTGTTGTCACATTATTGTGTCAACAAGAAGTAAATTCGTCTAAAAGTTAGGGTGGGAAGAAAACAGGCTTGAGTAGCGAACTCGATAAGAAATTGAGATTGAATTTATCTTCTGAAATCGGAAGTCGCGGTACTGTAAATGAACTGCTAATAATAGGCTTACTATTGTCCAAGTTGCTATATTTCCACATTTTGCTCTAAATTCAAATGTATGTATACATATTAAAAACAAAACATTATTATCATACGGTCAAGACATATTTACTAAAACCTTGACTTATCAGCGGTTTTTGTTTTAGAAGCTATTGCTGTTGATTTATTCGGTATTGTAGCTTACAAATCATTATTAATAGCTTACGAAATTTATATTTTCAGTGGATATTGCTCTTTTTCCGTAATTCTTAATTCTTTGAATATTTGATCAAATATTAATAATAGTCACGATTATTTATTAAATTAGGTATGTACTTAATGACTGAATTATAAAGCAACATCTAGGACAATACGTGTCTACGTAAAGTTTATCTAATGTTAGAGGTGGTTACAGGAGCTGAATCTTTTTATTATTAATATTTTAGGTTTTTTAAGTATAATATTGATGATGTATTTACAGATATGACTTAGCAGACGGCTGGCCTGGCAGCATCTCCACCACTCATCACACATTTCATTTTCCAGGTAGGCAACTAAAACGTTTAAAATGAAATACATTTTTAATTTGTCTAAACCTAGGCTTCAGAATGGCTCAGTTTGTAATTTTAATTTAATTAGTTATTTATGCGTTGTACTGTCTTTTACATCCTCATAGTGTATCCATACCGTATGATATTCACTAGTACTGCCGGGTATAGACGCAGTAATGCAAAGGACGTGTGAAATCATAATTGTTGCCATGAAATTAAAACAATTATTGAGTTGACCAGATTTATGTAATAATGTGCGTGCATATGAATAATAAATTGATAGTTAATTAACGCCTCATAGTTAGGATTTAGCCTACTTATTGTGATAACTTACCTAGTAGAAGTGCTAGACTACTTTACTTGTTTGATGTTTTAATTTAATGATGAGTCATAATACGACTATTATAGTTACTACTATATTATCATAGATTTGACGTTTTAGCAGCGTTTTAGATATTCAGTTGGTCTATACTTGGGAATGAAGATAAAAAAATCATGGAATATATGGAACACTTATTAAATTAGAATAATAATTTCGAATAACATGAGCAAAGTATGAGCTCTATTTGTTTGGTTAAATTAATTTGCTTACTCATCATTACTATAGACCGCCTCATGGTCTGTTCCTGTTCGAATCTGTTACTTGGTTGGCGCGACCGTGTATGCCTGTCTGTCTAGCTTTCTTGCTCGTCTGTCTATCTGAATATGTGTACCTTCCTTAAATAAGAATGAATGTATGATCTGTCTAGCCTTGTACGCACTGACTGTGTGAGACAGAGTACACATTTTATAGTAAATTGTACAATCATTATGCACTATTAATTCACAATCATTCGTAAAAACTATGAATGGAATAGTTATAAACCATACTTGTCATAAGTTGTCTATAAAGGCATTTGTTATCAATATATTTATATTTTTGTATATATCAAGTACTAGGCATTGTGGTTTTCTAGTTTCACATTCTTAGCAATATTATCCTCATGCCAGTACACTAGTTACTTGTCCCTCGCATTTATCAAATTGTAGATGTAAATAAATAACAATCGAGATTTAAGACAAAACATGTTATTGAAACAACTCAAAACTCTGTTTCAATTGAAGTATAAATTTTAAATTTAACTCACTTGTAATATACAATCGCATTTCTGTACTAAAGTACAGTTTAAAAAAGTTACAAGTATTACAATGTACAGCATCGTTGAGAGCAGGTTATCGCTTGCATTTTATAAAATAATGCTTGAAAACCGATCAAAATTTATTTGATTTCAAACTGAAAATGTGTAACCTATAATACATTGGTAAATATAACTTTATAATAATAATATTTTAATATCATTTTATTGCAGTAACAATATTATAAAATTGCATACAAACGTCATAAATAAATATTTAAATAATAAAAGGTAGGCCTACACTTCATTCACTCACACACACAGTCACATGTTGCTCTCATTCACTCTCATCTTCATTCTCACCAGGCAATCCTGCCATTGCCACACCAAAAGAAGAGGATTGATCGTGTTAGTTTTGAATTTCGTCCCAGCGGCTCTCCATAAACTCGTCAACTGAGTAAAACACCCTCGACACCAAAAGATGTCTTAGTCGTTCTAATTTTGGTCATTCAATTGTTTGATCTCTTCAGGGAGCTTATTGATTAGCTTGACACCAACCTCAGACGGCAAACGTTTGAATGCTGCAGTTCTGTGTTGTTGAACGCGGAAGTTGTCCCTGCCTCTAGTCCCATACTAGTGAACATCCCTGCCTTGAACGAAGTTACACTTAGAACGGCAGTACAGGACAATCTCCAGGATATAGAGACAGGGCAAGGTCACCAATCCAAGCTCCCTGAAGGTGTTTTTGCATGAATCTTTGAAGTTCAATTTTGAAATGATTCGGACAGCTGTCTTATGACTTCTAAATACACGTTCGAATTTGTATTTAGAACAGCTGCCCCACAGTCTTAAAACATATGTCAGATGTGGATATAATAGCCTAATAGACAAAGTAGGCCGTTCTTAGTATATCCAAAGAGCAGAATTTTGCAAGGTTCCGTAAGACATAAATGCCTGAGGAAACCTTTGAACAAATGCTTTCAATGTAATCGTCCCAAGTCAGCCCTCGATCTAGGTACATTCCGAGGAACGTGGTGGAATCATTTTCTTCTATTAGAACATCTTCCGCCATCACGGTAGCGAAGTTTTCAGGTTCTTGCTGCGGAAGAAAAAAATTGACGACGCTTGATTTGGAACTGTTGTGACGACGCTTGATTTGGAACTGTTGGCTCTCAGATTTAGTGTTGAAAAATACTAAATACATGAATTCAGTTCTAAAAATGAGTTGAGCTATAATTCATCTTTTGTATTTGCTCTGATGCAGAGAGTTGTATCGTCAGCATACCGAACCATCTTCCCCGTAAAAGTCGATGAGATCAATCTGTTGACGTACATAAGGAAAAGGACGGGTCCAAGGATAGATCCCTGTAGGACACCATAAGTCATTTGAACCTTTACTGACAGGGTATTCGCAATCTGCACACACTGGCTTCCATCCCTGAGCTAAGACGAGATCCATTCGTGCGGCAAACCTCGAACACCACATGTCGTCAATTGGTACAGCATTGTTTCATGATGTACACAGTCGGATGCTTTAGAGAGGTCTAGAAATATGCTTAGCACATGTTCTCTTCTCTCCATGCCTTAGACAACTGTATCGATTAGGTCTGTGACCGCATCGATTGTGGATTTTTTTTTTCTGAAACCAAATTATTCGGAACAGAGGATTTCAAAACGATCAAGAACATTTTCAAATCTGACAAGAAAAATCTTTTCAAGAATTTGCTCATGACTGAGAGGATTCAAATATGGACGATAGTTGCTTGCAAGGCAAGGATCGTCTTTTTTCAAAATGGGTGTGACTTTCGCAGATTTCAAAAGGGAGGGGAAATCGCTTGTGCGAAAGACAAGTTGATCAAATTTTTGAGTGGCCAAAATATACTTAGAGCAACGTTGGAGCAGCCACACAGACATGCCATTGATGTCACATGAATTTTTTGGTTTCAATCCCTGTATCACGCGGGCCACCTCTTCCTCACTCACAGGAGACAGTGCCATGGATGAGACCGGTCCCATCGATGACACTTCGCTGCATGTCATATATAAACATTAATCTTCTTTATTCTGGTATTCAGCAGTAATTTTCACATAAAAGTTCTGCAAAGTCACTTACTCGTATGTACTTAAAAAAATAGAAAACGATCCATATAAACCTTTCTAATTTCTTTTGCAATGTGAATATACAAACATGTTTATTGTTTGCGATCTTTTCTCCTGTATCCTAAATTCTATTCTTGCATGTTACATTTTCCAAATCACTAATATCTTTATAAGACAGTTTTAAGTGTAATACATTCACAGATAAACTATCCTTACTTAATTTACTTACATTTCATTCAATTTGTTTTCACTGACCTCCTTGTTTTTTAACTAATGAAAAAGTTAAATCCTATGTGTCTAATCATATTAAGTACTTAAAAGACATAAGTCACAGTGTTGGTCATAAGAAAAACAGGGCGGATAAAGAAGGTAAGTATTTTTTTTTATTGATGTTCATTCAAATAAATGTCAAAAATCTATGTAAGTTCTTTTATAACCATTTACCACTTTAATAATTTATGAGGTTGACGATACAAGATCTAATCTGTTTCATGCATGATCTCGTACACAGGGAAAAAAATTTTAACTTTGGTATCCTTATATTACTATTCTATGGCCACTACTACCTGAGTTACGATAGCCCCTTATCAAGTTCCAAAGCTTGGCTATATGCGCCAATGACCATTAAAGGGGATTGGGGTTGGTATTGCTCACCAAGTTTCTCAGAGACATTACGTGCACATGCAAATTGAAATAACCAAAATAGTTTTGGAAACCTTTTTCGTTATTTGGAACAAATTCATTGACCTATTTAAAATCTAATAAAATTAAGGGATGTTGAACTAGGACATCAACTAATTTTAAAATCTAATCAACTAGGTGTTCTTAAACAAGATGAATATTATTTTTATTCCTCCTTTATAATTTATATTTCTTTGGTGCAACTGTAAAGACAAAAAATAGATAACGGAGTTTTCTTAAATTGTTGTCAATATAAACCCTACACATTTTTAAAGTTTTAGTTGGTGAAAGGAACACAAATTTACCCCTGAAGTCTGAGTCAGTAAATAGTATTGTTACCTATCCTAAATGTTTGAAGAAAGATATATCCTAAATGTTTGAAGAAATATATTTCCGGAATTTGGTAAAGGTGACAGTGGCGCCGCGTAGAAGTTTCAAAATCAAGCAACGTTGGAAACCTCTTCTGTAATTATCCCATAAGAGCATATTTAGCAGTTATTACTTTTTCGTATAGTGTTTAAATCGGTAGAAATATCTGGAATTCATTTACATTAAAAAATATACTAAAAGATAATTAACATTCTTTACAAAGACTTGAGCAAGGTGTTATTATCGTGTGTATGAATGTGAAAGAATTGGAGGGAGGGTTTATTTGGCTAGACCCTCTAATCAAGTGCAATGCACATATGAGTAAAACAATCCTATTCGGCTTAAGTATTAGGTATGTAAAAAGTTTATATGTATTTATAGGATGCTTCCTATATTATTTAATTATTTATAGGAATCTTTATATTTTTATTAAGAGAATTGTGAATTAATATAATAAGTGAATTGGAAGATTGTGATCCTTCCAGCAGTGCTGAATTTCTTGTCAATTCGGGTTCGAGGAATGCTAGAAGCTTCCTTTTGTATCTAGGTATTGAGCATAGGTTACAGGTCTGGGTTGGATAGGTACCATCCAATTCAGAAATTGTGTAATTGTGTGTATGCTCAATTTTGATTATCAAGGTTAGGTTGATTAGATGGTGGGAGGGATTTCTAGATCCTTCCGGTGGCTTCAACCACGGTTTTCAGGGGATTCTTTGCTGTGTGCTCAGAGAGAGAAGTTCGTGTAAAGTGATAGCCTACTCTTGCCGTATTGATTTTTCGGTGGGAATGTTGAGTTTTAATATTAAAATTCTTTTCAAAATTTAAAGTTTGTTTTTTCAATTGATTAATCTTTAATAGTTATTTTTGTTAGTTGGTGAAGTCTTCAGCAGATGTGTGAGGTACTGTGAAGGTTGCTGATATTTTCCTGTTCAATTTGGTTAAATCAGGAATAGCTTACTGAAAAAGAAAATTTATTATGTTCTGAGATTCTATATATATTTTAACAAGTTCCGAAATTTAACATTCAAAGCCAAGCGGATAATTATGGATAATTCAATAATTTGTAAATTGGAAATTTACAGAAAATAAGTAGTTTGAAATTGATACAATTTTGAGTTTAACTGGTTGGACATTGTCTTTGTTTATATATTAATATTAATATTACCTTAATTTGTTTGATTTTTATTTTGAGAAGAAGTCTTATTTTATTATTTGTTTCACTTTATATTAGAAGAAGATTATTTTATTTCGAAATTCAGTGAAGATTTTTATTTTGAGTTAGTGTTGAAAATATTAGCACTGAGAACTTGAAGGACACAATTATTGAATGATTTGATTCATTGTTAATTTTAAGACTGGACTTTTGAACTTTTGATGGGTTAAAAATATGAAATAATTGAGAATAAATTCAAGATAAAAAAGATAGCTTGGCGTTGCTGTATTATTGATTTTAAATTTTATTAAAATTACTATTATTTAATACTGAGTTTAATTATTGAATTCCATTGGAACTTGTGCATTCTTAAAATAAAGGGTTATTAGTTCAGAACACAATTGATCGCTTTTATACTAAAACAAAAATAGTTGTAATTGGTTTATAGAAGATAACCTTACTATAAACACGTTACAGTATTAAAAATAATATATATTTTGAAATGTTTTTATCGGTAAATTCACGCCATTCTTTATTTGGGGCGGTTCCCTAACACAAAGAAATTTATAACGATGATCATAAAATAATCAATCTGCAAAATATCCATCTGTATAAAGGTGTAGTCAAGTTTTATCTACAGTAATTAATCAGCGCATTTGGATTATTTCGCCTAAACAGCAATGGAAATGTTCATCCTAAAACGTTTTTGTCTAACGTGAGCAAACGTGACATTAAACGCGCGGACAGCTTTCTCATGCCTAAATGTTGATTTAAAATGTGATAAACACGTTCTTTAGAAATATAACCTCTGATATATCTCTCACTTTAATTAAGTGGTAGTCTAGCACCATTTGGTTTACTTTGTTGATGATTTCATGGGTAGTTGCAGTTTTTGGACGTCCCGAACGTTCATCGTCTCCAAAGATCTTATGGCTATTTTTAAATTAAGCAGCCCAAAATTACACTGAGGTAAATGATTGGTCAGAGTTTCCATACACAGAATCCAACTAATTTTTGATTTGAGAAGGCGTATTGCCTTTCAAACAACTATTTGATGGCATCACGATAATCGTTGTCCATATCACAAAAACACTCACATCAACTCACAGGACTGTTACATAAAAACGGCGCGTCGTATATTTATATATATATATATTTATATGTATTTATTTATATATATATTTATTTATTTATATATATAATATATATATATTTATATTTATATATGTATTTATATATATATATATATATATATATATATATATTTATTTATATATATGTTTATAAAGGATATGTAGAAAATGTGGAGGGGTTTGGCTTATTCAAAAAATCCCCAAGGCTGTCATTAAGGATCATCATTATTTGACTGAGCGTTAGCAAAGCATATCACTTGAAGGCCTATAAACTTCCATGACTGTCTGTGTGTCTGTCTATTTCTCTGCATGATTTCTAGATGACGATCTAACATATGGATTTAAAATTTAGTATGTAGGCTCCTTTCTATACATAAAAAATTGAGTCCGACGATGATGCATACTTCTCCTTGGGATCTCAATGAGTGTTACTGAACAAACATACATTCGCTTTATGATGGCAACAGGTAAATGACAGTATGTAATGACATATGTAATTTTAAGATGTGAAAAAATAATAGCCAATGGTCCAGTGTAGCGGGTACGGTTGTCATCGTGAAATAACTGAATCAAGCTACATCGAGCGTGGCTGTTGCTTGGATTAGTGACCGAGAGCGATCCTGCCCTTGCAAGCAGCCCGTCTGAAAGACAAGTGGTGGTGGTTTGAAAGTCACCTGTAAGCCGTTGGTCCCCAGGGTATGATTTTATAGAGTCTTTGCATGTGACGTCAGCGAAACCTGTTACGCGTCACATTGTTTCCGGACACATACTTCTAAATCTGAATAAAATTGCTAGTTTTTCGAATTCATATATTTTCAGACTGATAACAGACATACAAGACCACATTATTGCCTTAATTAATAGCTTCGCTTGCGTTAATCCAATTAAATTAAATCCTTGGTGTATTTATGAACACAGGGTAATATAAGGTAATTCCTATACACATCACATTACGTAGCTGTGGTGGTGGGAAGGTTTGATTCAATGTGATTCTTGAGATTAGCTCCATTTTACCTCCAGTTTAGTACAACGTCTGAAATCTGACACTGTCACAGACATGACTCATGGAATCTGGACTAAACGTAGGTCTGAATAGTAAAATATCGATACTGGGTACACCAAATAGCTTTTTCCAGCCTATATGTCTCTGATCTCGAAAAGATGCAATATCTTATTTTAATGTTTCTAAACGGCTTTTATACAATTATTTAGAAATAAGAATTGTTGTTACAATCAAGGTTACTCTATTCTTTCACTACTTAATACAAACAAATGAAAATAGTGGTTAAAATTAAGTTAAGAAGTGGCTGTGCTGTCATAAAACAATGTTTGGACAGAACAGTTGATTACATTTAACAGGATCTTACAATCTATAATACCACTTCAAAACCTTTGTCTATTTACCTGATTTTTTTAGTTAACTACAAAAATATTTTAAAAGCTATTCGACTAATCGGGGCGGGGAAGAGTCTAACAAACCACAGATCATTATAACCAGCATTCTTAAGCATTAAATGGCGTAACTAAGCCAAATGTGTTTCATGTATATAATTAATTATAACACTTGTTTAATACTTAAATAAGGATAATTTCTTCACAACCAATTTTCAACAAGCTTTTATTCATAATTATTAATTTTGGTAGATATAACTAATAATTATATCGAAGACGAGTTGTTAATAATTTACTTCTTTACTTATGATGTTCAAGCAAAACGAAATACGTAAACAAACTGATATTATATATACAATAGTGTATATCGCCAGTACTAATCAATAAGTATAATAGCATGTACAGCTTAGACGTTAATCACTCGATTGCCCGCAGTCATGGGTTTAGCACTATGGCGCTAATTGGATGATATTATGTAAAGGGGCGGTTTTGATTTACGATATATTCTTAAATTTGAAAAAAATAATATTTTTAAGGACAATACTAAGTTGTTGCTAAGAGTACGATATTAGTTTAGAAATAATAAAAACAAATTATCAACGATTAAAATAGAACTTATCAAGAAGAACTCAAGTTCAAAAAGAACTTATCTATAGACTTGAAATTTTGTGTGAAGCTTATATTAAATACGAGAAACAATAGTTCGATAATGGTGCATGTATACAAAATAGTATACAATAATTGCAATATGCTATAACTTAATTTGAGCAACAACATTGTTGTTTTAAAATAACGTTGAAACTATTAAACAACACAAAAGTAGTTTTTTGAATGTTTTTTACTAGATCTGTTTCAGAATTGGCTATTCTTGTAGCTTATATTTACATATGTACGTAAGTAAAACATTGACAATTAAATAGAAACTGTTTTTTAGAATATTCATTTCTTTACTTTGTTATCATGTTTTAATTAAATATAGCAGCTTATTACTAAAGGTACCAAAAGGACCGATTGTTGTACTGAAATTAGTGTGGATAATTATGGATTTAAGTTAAAAATATATTTTTAAATTGTGGTTACGTAAATTATTTAACTTAGATACCATTGTTATAACATTGTTAACTCTAATCCACGGTAATCATTTGACTATTATTACTTTACACCAAATACCTTACCTTATAGAATACATTAGATTCGAACACTAAAAATAAACAGCAGCTAAATCTTAATATATCGGACTACTCGTATATCGATCTGAATATAGTTCAAGCTTACTCATGTTTACGCAGTTTAGTCATAATTAAGTTTAAAAGAGTCATTCTTTTGTTGTAGTTACAGTTTAGCTTAGCATATAACAAAGTGGATCTATTAAGCTGCAAACAGAAGTACGTTAAAGTTTGCCAGAGGGAACTTCCGTATTGCACTGTCAGCAGCAAAGCAGCAAGTAGTTCCGGAGTTTCTATTGTGTACAGTGAACACACACGATATTGTAATATTCACTTTTCATACATCTGATAATGCTTGTTAGTATGGGGAAAAGTACTCTTATTGAGTATCATTAATCCGATTATAATTATAGATAATATCTATATTATCCATAACTATATTATTCCTACCGATAATATGTAGCTGTCCTAGACCTTAGTGTTATGGGTCTAGGACCAAAACAGAGCCGGAAGCGACTTGCCTTTATCTCTTCCCACTCCTAACCATCGTCTTACAGTTTCATCGTCTCAGATGACACTACGCGGTGCCGATTAAAGATCCGATATCGAAATTCGTGTTAGTGTCTCACTTCAGCGTGTGTTGGTGAGATGTGTGATTGTGATTGTCGTACTCGTGCTCGGGAATGGCATTATATGCAGTGAAAACACCTAGACCGCATTCCAAGCAGCTTTCGGGTATCTTAGAACCCATTTTCCGTTCCTTTCTTCTTTATTTTTATATGTATTAATAACGCCCTCAACGGACGAAGAGGATAGATTTCAATCCTCGAAACGTTGTTTTGTACATTTGGTAACATATAACGATGTCAAATTACCTGAATCCTGTTATCCTTAGAAACAATCCATCGTCAATAACAAACTTTAAACAAAGGTTGAATCCAAAGGTAGATTTTTTTGAGAGATCAAATCAGAGAGTTGTAACACTTGAAAAACTCGTAGAAATAAAAAGAAGGGAGAAATAGCTTAATTTCATAAACCATACTGGTTGTGCTGTTGAACCCATGATAAACGACTAACGGTAATAACAAAAAAATAATGTTCTGTTAGATTTGTGACCAAATTCTAATTACTTGGTTTAATGGAAAATAAACAGTCTTTAATACTTATTACATTTTTTTATACATTTGAAGGACATAGCGCCCAATACGGCAATTTATTTGTGAAGTTCAGGAAGACATTACGTAAAAATGATGTTATATCTACTCGTAGTATAACAAGCATTTAAATTGTAAATAGTATTGTTCCTATGTCAAGTATTTTCAGTTACTGCAAAGTTGTAGTGACACTCAATAATAATACTTTGTTTATTTTTTACTTACAGTCATTTTACTGCGAGATAGTGTTTTTTGCGGTTGTAATAAACCAGAACATGAAGATGAACATGAGGCAATGTGAAGAACTGAGCTATGTGATGACGTCAGACATCAGCTGTACAATGGATGTCTAGAAACTTACAGATTTGATATTGGACAGTTTTGACATTGCGATTTTCAAGCTCTGAAGACAATGGAGGAGTCATTATACGAGTGCAATCAAACCAAGGCGTTCTTGGATAATCGGAATTTAGATTACTCGGAAGGGATATTGAACTTTATTTTATAATGATAATGTCCTTCTTGGGATCGACCTGCTATGTGATCTAAATTATGTGTTCGGAAATTCGATTAATCACTAAAATACTTTTTTACATTTATCAATAATGTATAAATGTACGGTATTGGTAATACAATTATGCTTCTGGTGAATAGAATAGAGAATAAAATTACCCCATTTTATGATAGTTATAACCCTTCTTTTGCATAACTCCTATTCTTTTTAAGACCATAGGATTCCACAAAACAGTTAGATATCGTTTGTCATTATGATGGAAATGTTTTTAGAATAAAATTTTAATCCAATTCTTGGAATGTATAGCTTATTTCTTATATATGAAATTAATCCTTTATGAAATTATCGGGTAACCACACCTTTCTTAGAATAATTATTAGCCCTTTTATCTCTTGCGAAGTATCTGAGCTCATGGCAATATTTGGCTAATTCCATAGTATATGTTGGCAGATTTTATATTGTTAAATGTAAAAATAATTATTGTATTAAATGTGGATGCTGAGTTTAGATCCAGTTCACCTTCCTCTAAGTGCAGAGTCTGGTTGACCCCTGGAATCTGGAGTAATGTACGTCTAGATATCCAAATCCATTTTGCAGTGAAGAAGCTTAAAACGAACTCTTGGCGTCATTTGCACATCTAAGACTCATGGACTACAAAACAGAGTGCAATATAGGTGAAGAGGTATTCTTATTGTCTCATTAGATACAGAATTAGGTGCCGTAAAATGTTTTAGACATAGTTTCAAAGCGTTGTGGAGCAATAAAGTTTTCTACACATGAAGTTGTTGAGTTTAGCTGTAGTTACAGTAAGTGAAGCCTCTGAAATCTGACAGACTTCTGGAATGTTACACTAAAGAGAGAAAAAAATATTCAGCGAAGAAAAAGATCAAAACGAATACTTTGCATGAGATTAATGACGCTACACTAAATAAAGGTGAACTGGAGCTGAATGCTATACAAAGGATCTTAACTTGATTGTAGCCTTGTAAAAGCGTATCATGTGGAAAATTAGTTGTGTTGGAGTGCAGGTGTTAAAAGCCAAGTCAGCTAACCGCTTCTTTTAAACTTCATTTAAACTAGTATAGGAGATGTCATGCGCACAATTACAAACAAGACTAAATTAAAAGACATTATGAATAGGAGAGAAGATAAAACGCTCGAGAGGTTATAATCTTACATAGTAGTATAGGACTGCCAAACTTACCGAAGTTGTCTTCATATGCCAGACACTACTTCACTAGAGATTGTTTGGCAATTAGGAAACCAGTCAGAACTCTTCTGCAGGTGTCTCTGGTCTTAAACAGACTCGGAATTCGGTTTTAAACGTCTCCGTTGCCAACTATTTTTTGCATCCTTTCCGACTGATACAGACTCCAGTTTTCAGGAGCCAATTCTAAGGGTAAAAATATAGTGGAGCAGTGAGGCTAGAGTGTAGCGCATAGTAGAGCATAGTAGAACGGTACTGGTTCCTTCGTCAACACGCTACTCTCTTCGCTCTTATATTCTTCCCCGATTTCTTTTTGATCGAGGCTCGTTGGTCGAACACACAACACACGGAGTTTATATTATGGACACCGAAAGTTTTATTATATCAGTTCGCGAACGCCGTTCTGTTTGGGACCAACAGTTACCTGAACTCAATAATCGGTATATTCTTGACCGTCTCTGAAAGAAAATAATTAAAGAAAACAGCTGCTCAGGTAAGAGACAGCTTTATTTATAATCATAAACTCAAAACATAACATTATTGCTCATTGCCTTGCCAAAATGTAATAGGATTTTCCTGAAAGTATGCCTTAAATGTATCACGCAAAATTACTGCTGCAGTTGGTTGTCGGCCTCTTCGTCTTCGTACCTGTTGGGGAGCTACACGAGCGTTGTCACCAGGTATTATCTCATTTAAATGTCTTTCAAAACCTTCTTTATCAATTATTGTGTTTTGAAGAACACGGACAGCCTTATGTTATCGGCAGTTTCATGTTTAGTTTCAATACTCTTTGAGAGTATTCTCCATTTGGAATGCAGATTTCCAAATGTGCACTCAATACTTTTTCTTCCTCGTGAGTGCCTATAATTGTATGGTATCTTTCGATTGTTAGATTGTCACATGGGTAGGGTGTTAATGAATAAAGGGATAGAGTATAAGCCTCGTCACCAAGAAAAACCATAGGCACTTTGACTTGTGTCCCTTGTAAGTAACATTCATTTCGAATATTTAATTTGTTACTTTTAAACTTTAAGTCGCATATCTGAAGATGCAAATGTTACTCCATCGTTCTGCTTTCTAAATCCTCCAACTTCGTCATAGCAAATCGATATCGAGCGTCACATACACCTTGTAAAGTTATTGAATAAAACTTTTTTTAGTTGTGAAACATTGTCCCAGCGTGTGGAGTGCAGATAATTCTGACCTGCTTTACATCTATGCATCCTATACAATTTGGGGAATTCCAAAGTTTTAAAAACTCTCGACTAGTTTGCAGGAACGTGTATATCGTAGGTACAGGCATGTGAGTTGGTTGCAACACATTCCACAGTTCTCTCACCGTTTCGCTGACAATTTTGCTTATAAATTTACTCGTTGCATGTACAAGTTTTTAAATTCAAGTAATCGTACACCTAAAATCGCTTAAAAACCATCGATCCTAAATGCCGACTTAGAGTAACTAATAACCAAAAAAATTAATTCTGTGGCTAGTTCTGGAGATTTATTACTACTGTTATTCAACTCTTATTTTTTAACCAAAATGTTGTATAAAATCACTTTGGTAGTGGTTTAATTCTGCATAGTGCTCTCTCATTTTTTGCTGAGGCATATTTCATCACATCGAATTCATCATTCTACTTGTAGAAAGTTGAATTTTGAAAGTGACATTGAAATCTAATAAGGTATTTATATTAGTTTATCACTTTAATTGACTATATCTTATTTTATTATAGTGTGAGAGAGACATCTGTTGTTAAAGTGAGTAACTAATTAAATCATTTGAACATTACAGAACATATTCCTCCCAAAAATGTTCATGACAGTTTAAACAAAATATTAAATATAATAAATAAACATAATTCAGTTAGTAGTCTTATACATAAACATCTAGCATAAACTGTTTCAACTCAAGGTAAATATTTATTGTACTGCACATAGACAGAAAAATGTCTCATATACATATAATGTAGGATGTATTTCTCCTTATAAGTTTTAAAATAATTAGCAGATATAATATATGTAATATATTATATAATATATTGTGTCAGCTGGAACGCCGACGGGCTGGAAAACAAGCGGCTGGAACTCGGTCAGCTACTAACTGAAATGGATGTGGACGTCGCTCTTCTACAGGAGACTCACTTCAGGGCGACAGATCGCTTCAATATGCCCAATTACCAGATATACCGCACCGATAGGCAGCTGCAGAACAACCGACCCGGCGGAGGCTCGGCGATCATGGTGCATCAGCGAGTGACCCATCGTCTCCTGGCAGCAGTCCCTGCCCCAGGAGCTGAGATCACCCGGATTGCCATCCACTACAGCGGAGCCGAACTGGAGATTACCTCCGTCTACAATCCACCTAGAAACACTCTGCAAACTCGCTGCCTTGATGCCCTGCTGCGTCCTGGTTCCCCTGCAATTGTTGCTGGGGACCTCAATGCAAAGCATCTGGACTGGGGATGCCGGAACACCAACTCCAACGGCAGAAGTCTCCACCGTCTCCTGGACAACCGACTCCACATCCAACTACTGACACCTGAGGAGCCCACGCACTACAATCACAATGGACGTCACCTCCCGGACATACTGGACATCGGTCTAGCTGGCTCGCTGGACGGACACATCGAGGTGTTTGCAGTGTCTGATCTCTCGTCAGACCACGTGCCAGTTGTTTTCGACCTCTCGGACGACGGAGCGCCATCATATCCCACTACTCGACCCACCAAGATCAACTGGCACCACTTTGCAAACCTCCTTGCTGACAGACATCGACCACTACCAACTCCTGCCGAGTCACCGGACCAGCTAAAACGACAAGTACACGACTTGACTTCCATCCTCCAAGAAGCTATGACGGCCTCGTCATCTCCTCTCTCCCGGGCTGACATCACTCCATCTCTACCCGAGGGGTTGAGAGAGGAGAGTCGCCTTCGTCGCAGACTGCGAAGGGAGTATCAGCAGTCCCGATGTCCCCACGCCAAGCAGACCTTCAACCGCCAGGCAAGGAAGTGCTCTCGTCTCCTGGCCAAACACAGAGCGGCTGCATGGGATGACTTTGTGGAACATCAAGCTGACGGTGGTGTCGGCGGCATCTGGAAAATATCCAGGGCACTTCGAGGAGAGAAGAAGACCAACCGACCACTTCATGGACAGCGTGGTATTGCCTACTCCCCTGGAGATCGAGCAGAGGCCTTCGCCGACACCATGGAATACCAATTCTTCCCACACGCGAATGTCTACGACGAGGACACGTGCGAAATGATTGAAAACTTCCTGGAGGAATACCAACCTGACGAAGACGACCTACTGCCCACTGTGACTACACTTGAAGTGCAAGACCACATTCGCCGCATTCGCCCGAAGAAGGCCCCTGGCCCGGACTCCTTAGGAACTCCAGCATTGAAGAACCTGCCGGCTTGGGTGATCGTCACGATCACCTGCATCTTCAACTCATGCCTACGCCTGGCTCACTTCCCGACCACCTGGAATGATGCCAAGGTGATCATGATACCCAAGCCCGGCAAGGACCCTCTCTTCCCGGAGAACCACAGGCCGAGCCGATCTCCCTCCTGCCTGTGATCTCCAAGATTCTGGAGAAGATCGTCTTGGCGAGATTCCCTGAGGAGTTCTTCACGTCTATCAGGACAGAACAATTCGGCTTCCACACCGGCCACTCCACCACCCTTCAGCTTCGCAGAGTCCTGAACAACATCACCGGAGCTGTAGGAAGGAAGCACCACTTTACTTCGGTCCTGATAGACGTGAGCAAAGCCTTCGACAAGGTGTGGCACGAGGGACTGCTCATCAAGCTGTCATCGTCTCCAGTGCCTGGCAGGATTTTCCGGCTGCCCCGCAGCTATCTCCACCTCCGGACCTTCTCCGTCAGCGTTGCCCGATCCACCTCCACGACCCGCACAGTGACATCTAGTGTGCCACAGGGATCAGTCCTCGGCCCAAACCTGTACCTGTGGTACACAAACGACTTTCCGGTCGCTCCGAGAGTTCAGCTCTCCCTGTACGCGGACGATGCGCTCCTTACGGCCACCTTTGCCAACCTGAGGATGGCTGGGTTCTACATCCAGCGGCAGCTGCACCTACTTGAGATTAAAATTCTGTTAATAACTACATAGAAACTGTTTCAATGTTTTCTTATGTAATTAATAATCGCTAAATCTTAGATTTACACTACTTTGGGTAAGAAGAATAGTTAGTCAAATACTTTGAATTGTAAACAAGTAAATTAACTCTCATCTATAAGTCCTTGTTTCGATCCTGGTCTTTGCCATAGTACTGGATGAATCCCGGTGTAGATTTTCCACGTCCTGCGTGTCTAATGACCTTACTTATTATTCTGAACTACGAAAAGACGCCTGGTCCTTATCAAGCTTTTAGCCTAGTCGCACTTGTTTTGGGTGGGCTCCTCCAAACCAACGTGGCGTGAGTTCAACAACTTCCGTAAAAAAACTTTATAATTTACCAAAAAACATTGAATTTCATGTCCTTTGTTGTTTTTATGGATATTACAACAATATTATTACCCACACTTTTGTATTATATGTTTCATATGTTTCTATTTATTATCATTTCGTGTATAAGACTGATAAACTGAAGGCTATAATTGTTTTCATGACCAGTCTGCAATATTCTAACTACTGCCCTAACACTAGTAGGGTTGTCGCACTAGCTTAATTACCTCCCCATACTTATTGCATAGTGGACATTGATTACTTCCCTGTACTTTAACTAATTATAGTTTTATTATTATTAAGCAAGTTTCCGCAGTAGCATTTTTATTGTTCAAATACAAAAAGGTAAACTACGAATAATTAAAAATAATATGCTGTTATATACTCGTCTTCGGGATTAAAGAGGTCTTTGACCATATCCGCACAGGACGTAAAGGAATTTAGCAAATGGACTCTCTCTTTTTATCAAGAAACAACTTGTATTAAATAAAGCTATTAGAAGTTTCAATTACAGTATTCAACCACTCTTGATTATCTAAAATATGAGTAAAATTTCATTAAAAATGTAATTATATTTCCCAAATTAAGATGAGTTTTATATTTATGTAGAAATGTTTACCTATTGCTAATTTGTAGCTCTCACTACTAAAGAATGAATGTACTATTTACCTTTACAGGAAAAGTTAGAAGAATTGGTCCTCTGCCACAGTTAACTTATGAACATACAATATATATACTAAATTACTTGTAAATTTTGTCGATAGTCTATACTTATATTAAATGTAATGAACAATATACTGTTGATACCTATGGGTTTTACGGTTTCTAATTTAAACCACTGGCGCATAGTGTGGTATATGTGTGTAAAACTTTAAAGTGGCAAATACAGTATAATTATTTCCCCACCACACTAACATCGATGAAACTTCGCACTGGGAAAACTGCTATAACCGAATTAGTTCATTCCTGTTTCTGTCTGTATGTCTATATGTCTCTCTGTCTGTATGTATATCTGTTTCACTGTCCGTATCTGTTTTATGTCCACATCTTAAATACGAACTGGCTTACAGACAAACTGTGCATTAAGCTTCACTACTATGTATCGAAAATTATAAAAAAAAATATGATCACTGTTTGAGCTTTTTGCCGCACGGTCACAGATTTAAGACTGGAACTAATCTAGAGTTAGCACACGTTCAAAGTCCTTGCGTGACATCAGTTATTTTCAGTGTCATCGGCCTTGTATTTGTTGATTCTCCTCCTTCTTCTATATGATAAGATCTTCACATAGGCCAGTGACCCATGGAAATAGGCGTGACAAGCCTTAAGAGGCAATCAGCCTTTCTTGTAATGCAAAATTTTCAATGCAAGGCAAATAAAATAAGTTATAACGACATGAAGATCCATAGATGAACATGTCGGCTGCCAGAATTTAAGAGCTCAGTGTGCTGTACTTGCTAGTGTACTGTGCCACACCGCCTGGTAGCTATAGTGTAAAAGTAGAATTTTATAAAATTTCGTGTAAAAATGTACCCATTTAAAAGGTTTTTTTATAGTTTGACAGAGTTTGCCAGTAAAACGGGTTAGCTTTGAAATTTAAAACTTTTGTGAAGGTTTAAAAATAAAATAAAATGTTCTTAAATAAATAAAGTTCAAACTAAAATAACACTTCTTCTTAAAAATAATTAATCGAATTAAAATTAAAACAAAAACTTCTTGATGACTTTTAAATTCTAACTTGTAATATATTCTTCACTCCCAAAAATGTACAAAGTTCTTACAGCTAGCCTTTTATTCAATTTTCAAAATTCAAACATTCACACTCTAATCTGATCTGGCTATTCTTCACTTTAATTACCTCCAAAATTCAATTATATTTGTTACTAACTTTCTTTACTTTACTTTAAAAGTATTCTTCAGTGTTCAGAGATATAATAAATCAAAAAATTCTTCAGGGTTAGAGATTTAATAAATAAAAAAATATTGCAGAAAGCATCAGTAACAACCACAAAACCCTTTTATTATTTTTACATAACATTTTATATACATAAGTTCACTGCACCAACAAGTTTTATATTGCACCGATCAAAAGGACAAGTTCCTAAATTCTTATTAAATTTAATTGTTACAATATTTCTTTCTCAAAAATTATTCCAAAATAACTAAGACTGGACTCCAGTTAAAAGTTCACTTACCCGCAGGTTCGATGACGATTAGCAAAAATATTTACTCTAAGCACTATTAACTCTACTCCTTACAATCACTTACGATTATCTGACACGGAGATACGGTACGTCTACTTCACCCCACCTCTCAATTCCGTTATCAAACACTGTCATCTGCGATGCGCGCCTCGCCGATAGCAGCCTCTTTTGTACAGTCCAGTCCTTCTCATTCATCTGGGCCTACTCCTTCCACCGGTAATCCAGTTACCCCAGAATTATTATTTAATACAATCGGTTAAAAGAGGATTATAAACTTTAAATTACTTTTTTATGCACAATTTACTTAGAATGTTCGTAAGAAATGTACTACACATTTAATGTTGAATTTTTATTAGCACCTTATATATATTATAAATGTATATAAATATTAGCACCTTATATTTATCATGTATCTTTCACGCGTATAAAGTAAGTACAGTAAATAAAGAGAGTAAGCATGTAAATTAATTAAAATAAGTAAAATCTTATGTTACCAGACTACGGTTACAAGAAGCCCTCTCTAACACTTAACTTTGGAGAAAACGGCTAAAGGTAACTTCCGAACCACCACTAATGGTAACCATTGGTATGATGAGTGAGTTCCAGTGAAAATTAATACAATTATTATATCCTTGATGTTAAGTATTTTATTAGTTGATTGAACTGGATTCCTGCCCAAATGATCTAGATTATAATATATTTATACTAGGATTATCGAATTATTTGAAACTGAATTAAGAATTATGAAAGTAAAGATTATTAACAAAGCTTGATAACATTTTTAAACCCTAAAACTACTGCCATCGCACTACGCGAGGTTAAGTCGGCGTCTCCCGCAAGATTATATAACGTCCATAATTGAAATTTTTTTACATAATAATATAATATACAAATGGTTCTATTAACTTATCCACATTCTGCCATTTTGTTGTTGTAAAAAGCATTTTTTTAAGTAAATGGCAACTTTGGTACATGTTTAAGGATTTCAAGTGGGATTTTATATTTTATTTCCAGTTGTTTCCAAAAATTGTCAATATTAAAATTTGTGTTCACAAAATTATTTTGTTTTTATTTTTGATATTTTGGGGGTGTGTTTGGTAATATGATAGTAATATGCTGTTCTAAATAGGGAAAAATGCGTTTTTTAAACTAATGAAATATCGGTTGATTGTAATTCTTACTTTCTTATTCTACAGGTTTTGCTGAAAAACTATACATAATATTTTACACTTTGTTCATTCTAATAACATTTGCATCACTAACCGTAATCCATATATTAAGTTTATACTTAAAATCATTCTCTCCAAACAAATTTATTTGCTGATTTCATTAAATATGGGCATTTAAATATTAATGTAATAAACTGAAGCTCATTTAAATCTCACAAACATCCGCTCAGCTGTATAAAAGCTACCTTACGAGAAAAGATATGTGTAGTATATATTCAGTTTGGTCTAATCGCTTTTTTACTTTGATTTCTCAAAAATAACAATATATAATATTTATAATATTGAGTACGATTGACGACACATTCCGTACAAAAACTGCTACTTTTTGAATTTTATTATTTAAAGTTCTGTAAAGCTATTTAAAGGAACAATAAGGTATATGCGCAATCTCGTTTTTCTTGTGGCATTCGAACTTAGAGGTGAGAGCTTTTTATTTACATCTTTAAAGTTTAGCTATTGGTTATAAATTATCTGAAGGCTGGGTTTGCCAAGAGTAGAATAAAACCCTATGATATATTGTTTCGAAAAACTAAAATTCTACAACTGGAAAAAGGCAAATAAGTCTTATTTACAAAACATTTTTTCTTTGTTCTGACAACACCGAGATATGTGAATATAGTTAAAATTAAAACTATTAACCAAAAAATCATTGGTGATAACAAACAGTTTGAATCAAAGAAATATGATACAATAATTATTTTACACGTTTTAGAAATTTAAAGCTAATTATATGTTCATTTTTTAATGTTTTTAATAAAAAAGTCAAGGAGTAGTTGATTCTTAACAGCAGTATATATATAATTATATAATCTGATTTTGGTTTCATGTACTATGAGAGTACCAAACAAAATAAGGTAAAGTATTGTTTGTTTTATAAAATGTTTTCAGTTATATGAAATACTACATATTACTAGCAAATATAACTTAGGTGATATTATTATTATTAGTCAGTTATTGTCCACTACTTAGAACTCACTGATAATATTTAGCACACTACAGAATACCGGAAAGATGGCATTAATTGAAGTATAGAATTTTTAAAAAGGTTTTCGTAGTTACATTTTAATTACTAAGCTAAAGTATATATTTAAAGGCCAAAATGAAATATAATAAGTGTTTTCTATAACTGTATAATTTTATAGGCCATTTCTAATCTAATGTAAATTGGAAGAGAGCTCTGGTGGTAATCTCATCAACTAATTGAATAAATTAAAAGATATAGACCTTATTTCTCATCAAATATGTACAATTCAGTTTTTAAGAATGATTGATTTTAAACAAATTAACGCAATATGTTATGAATTTTATATCTTAGTCAGCTAATATACACTAATTTAATATTATTTTCAACATTTACACTACTCTAAGACGCCTAAAAGATGTTTCTATGTCACATGCAATTAAATAGTTCTCTTAGTAATCTTTAAAGTTTATAGAAAATATGTATGGACGGATTAAATATTCTTAACAAAATACTTTACAATTTAATACAAATTATTATAAACTGATTCTTTCTGTACACTTAGAGTACAGACAGGATTATAAACCATAAATCACAAGTTCTTCCTGTTTGCTTACAAGAAAAAGAATTCTTAACAGAAAATAAGTGTTTATATAAAGCTGTATGAACACCCGTGGGATTTGCCTGTTCGTATTTATAAAACTCCCGTAGGCCGGCACAGTTTCCCTTTTCTTGAAAGATTAAATATCTGCAGGACTTAAAACTCTCATGCAACCTCAGTGAACCGTGGTATGACGTGCACTACCTTGTACTAGACCAGTGGAGGAATCGATTACAATGCGAACGCAAGGTTACTTCGAAATACCTCTAGCTAAGAACCAGTCTTCGTTGGAAGACAATACTAGTAATATAGAGTAATCGTTAATATACGGAAGAACCGGTTATATTTCCAATCGCAAGCATACAATTACATTCAACAAAACAGTGCTTGAAAAACAGCAAGGCGTGATAAGAAAACGCCTTAGAAGTAACCAAGAAAGAAATCTACTCTTCATATTAGTCAATCTTAAACTGGCGAATACATAGTAAGCTCTTAAGTTGAGAAATATGTTTTCATTGGTTTTACTTAAAAGAAAGATATATGTATATCAACTTTATCCGATTATTTGAAATATTCACAGTATTTTAGGAAAACACTGATTTTTTATTTGAAGAACTGCAAATTGGAACTGTTGAAAAGATAGTAGACGTGATAAAGGTCATTAGAATATATTTCTCACTGTTTTACTTGTTTACTTTCTAGCTTCCTAAAAATATTGCAATATTTCTTTGAGAGAATAACACGCAAGTATAGCATATGTAAACTCTTATGAGACTTTACTAAATATTTGAGATAATAAGATAGTAGCTAAACAATACCGATCATTCAGTAATATCATTAACCCATCAATTTTACTTAATAAGTATATAACGAGCATAGTCTATATGTGTAGTTATTAAATAAAAATAACTCTTCCGATATATGTTGGAGACAAAGAATGACACAAAATTCTTTAGGACATACAAGAGACTGAAAAATTACTTTAAATATACTTTATACTACCGCAGTGTCTTTGAATAACCTTTCACTTGTGGATTAAACATACCAGAGTGAAAGTGTTAGTTAAAATGAAAGATATGAAAATCCGAGGCCAGCGGCACTTAATGTACTTTAACCTTTAAAGCGATTTTTTTTTAATTATACAAGTTAAACCCTAATGTTTCTCAAAGGTAATATTCGTAGGAAATTGTTTTATACAAAAGATCCACAGAGAGTATACATAGAGAGTATTTATACAGCTACTACTCCACAAGTTACAACATTAAATCATGTCGATTTACTAAACATAAAATTTAAAAAAAATTAAAATAAATTATTTATCTAATATTTATATAACTATGTTGATTCCTACTGTTATTTAGTGGCATAAACGTTTAAACATATGCAAAAAATTATTTACAATTTTACTATATAAAATAAAAAATATTAGTATCCAAAATTTTTCAAATGATGATTAAATAATTACTTAATACAATTGCTTCTGATATTGTATATTATAAATTATGATATACATTTGGTGGATTAGATGTTCCAAATTTGGCTATCATTTCTTATAAGGAATACCTATAAAACACCAAATTCAATCGTTTTACTAATCTTTCAATCATAAAAATTACTAAGGATTCTCTTAACTGCTCAATAAAACAAAACTTAACACCGTCGTATGATAACACTGAAAATCATTAATTAGCAATGAATATGTATCGCACTATAAAGTACATTAATTTTATTCAAACTTATTTGCGTTTTTATGTACTTAAGTGAAATTACTCTTTAACTATATTAAGTAACTATAAAGGTGTTGTTATTTACGATTTATGTTATGTTGTGTAACTCTGAACAACGGTATATTTAAATTTAAGATAATGACACCAATACTTAAGCAATAAGAACAAAGTAGAAAATTAGTCTGGTTTACGAGAAATAAAGCCCTTCTATTTAACGATCTGATATGTGCATCAAGGTAAACCGTTGGCTGGTCCACATTCATACCAAGACAAAGCAAGCAAAATTAACCACCAGTTATGAATGAATACTATCGCAATTGATATGTATAGTGAAAAACATAAGAACAAATATACGTGTAAGAAATACTTGGCTATTTTATACTTTTAAAGAAAATGGTTTTTAAAATGTAAATTTGTAACTTTTGTAACACTCTATTCTCAAAAAAAAAAAATTAATTTCTTTTGAATTATATCTATTTATAGGATCTGAACTTAAAAATTTAAACTTGTAATTGACGCCAAATATCGCTTCCTTTCCAAGAAGTCATCGTTTCATCCTTAAATTTAACTTAAACTCTTCATTAAGCTCTTTGTAATATCTCCCGTTTATAACGTGTCAAACAGCTTTTTAAATATTTAACTGTCATTACGGCAGTCTTAAAGTTTCTGACTGCTGTTAAAAATAAGGTAATTATTATTATTTACTGAATAAATTTCACAAAAAATATACTTATATGCCTCAAAAATCTAATATCTCAAATTTATATTTAAATTCATCTTGTCCATAGTTGATTTTGCTCTACGTCCAGATAAAAAAATCTATTCAAAGAAAAACTTGCTTCGACTAACAATTTACTTTCGGCTCTTTTAGTATAATTTGTATCAAATATATTTCAAGTACCATAATTACAGTTTGCTGGTTTGTTCCAATGAAGAAAATATATACCTTAATTTACCTACGACCAAGAATTACTGAGCAAATAATTTTCAGTTTCAGCCACTTCAGTTCACTGCCAGTCTGATTCCTTTATATTTCTACATTTTGGGTTTATCATGTGACCAAAATAATAGATACGCATGTGGGTTTTGGAATCCAACTTAGATTATACAGCACATATTACCAGCCTACGATACTTCTGGTGCTATTATTGATTTATATATTTTATCCCAATCAAGAAAATATTTGCATTCACGAGCTTAAAACGACTACTGTGGTTAAAAATCATCTACCTGTGATTGTGTACATTTCCAGTATAATGGAAAGAAAGTGCAATCCCTTTAAATGTTCAAGACTCACATTATTTATATAAATATTGACCATCGATGGTTACCAAGGTCCTGACTTGACGTCATTGATGCCAATAACCCTCGTAACATCAATGACTGTAAGAAAAAAATCCTCGAAATGGAAGTGAAAACTTGTAGTATAACCACATTGAATTTCATGGACAGTTTTGCTTGCTAGCGCAGTAGAGGACGTAACTGCACAACATAATTTTTCGTACGTGGTATACGATCATGTTTATGATTAATGTTTGGGTTTTTATTTAAATAATTCTCTTAATTTATATTTCAAAACCGGCGCTCTTTTCGAATCACCCGTTATAAAAAATGTGTTTGCCTATTTGGTGAACCTCAACTGAGTTAGTTTTCGTGTTATTTAATTTAGATTGAGTTATTTAAATATCATAATTATAAGTTTTAATTGTTATGGCAAACTTTTCCTATTTAAAAAGTTTCTCAGATTACAATGGACATATTAAAACAAATTAGTCAAATTAGTCCACCTATTTTGGAAATTAGCGATTAGCAACAAGTTCAGCGGTTTATTTTTATTTATAAAAGATAAAAGTAACTCATCTATTTATGTACTTCAACTAATTATTGTCGTGCTTCTACGAATTTCGGTGAGTTGAACGTTCATTTTTGACCTCGAACTAAATCTCAACTGTGGATAAACATTTTCTCGCGATGTTTCCATGGATATTAATAATTGTAATCTAAGGTGTGTTTCACTTAGGTTCCTTAACTTTGTTTTTACTTTTAATTGAGTATTTATATCAGTTATTACTTAAAACATCACACTATACATTACAAGAAATTTCAATATTTATCACAAGAAAATATTCTTGATATAATTCATTAATTAGCCTAATTACTACATGATGTTTAAAACAAAGCATCTAAAATACTACAAATTTTTTATAATAAACTTCACTTAATTAAGTAGTGCGCACGTTATATCCATCTAAATAATAAAGATCTGATATATTTTACTAATTGTTTGCTATACTAAATATAACCCCATCATTCCGCACATAATTAAAACCATAGACAATCATTAATTTATAAATTTTATTTATGGGTACTCGTACTATGTGTGTATAGTATTTCCTTACTAGTTTATCTGCCTATTAATCATAATTTTACTAAGACAATTGTATCTAACAATGATACTGTGTGTGTCTATCATTTGTTAGCTGCAGGTATGACAAATATATCTAAGTTCCACTTGAGCATATTACCCGAATTAAACCCAGTTTTACAGTATTAAGAACAGTCCACTAACACAACACAGGTTAAGTTTTACAATAACTCGAACTGAATGTTTTTGTTGGTTTATTAAAAATACTAAACTCCTAACACCTAAGACAATTGTTTGGAAGGTGACGGTGGAATTTATTTTACAGTTCTTGATTTTTATTTACATCTAGATACGTAATTTGACCTTAATTGTTTAACTCTTGTATACATGCCTCATAAAATATGCCATAAAACTGTGAAACTCACAAGCCGAGGATAAAATCTAGTTAAAATACATGAAATATGGTAGAAGCAAATAGCAACGAAGTCCTTATAACTTGTAACCAATTAATTTTACTAATTTTCATCAGTTTCCTCTGTAAGCAATATAGTAAAAAACAAATTTTAATGCAAATTATTAAATTTTTAAACATACGCTATCACCTCTTGAACGTCTAGTTTAGATTTATAAAGTGTAAACCTACGGTATACGCAATCGTAAGTCTTGCCGATATGATTGTGGATGGGCAGAGAGCTCGAAATAGTGCAGTGGGTTTGTTTCTAGGTTTTGATCGCTTAGACCACTTCATACTACTGGCAATCTAGAATATTATAAAAATCGAGGTAAGCCTCTCTTGTGGCTTGGTTTAATTTCTAATTCAAATAACTGAAGTAATCCAAATTTAAAAATATGTTTTAAATCCCATTAAGATATGCTTTTGTTTCCCTAAAGTATTTATTCTGAGTCCCATTCTCCTTCTAACTTTTGTGTCACAAAAATTCATCGCTGACGCATGGTACAGTTGTTCAACTCTGCTTCGTCAAAATTAAAAATTATGTTTTGGAACAAAACGCCTTCACTGGTGTCAACAACTGCGTTCAACATTTCTATAGCCTCAATATAAATACAAAATCTTCAAAGGCCAATTTCTGAAGTTTAATTTGAGCTCGGTGACATTGATTGTGGTCTAATCATAATGTTGGCAAATACCAGACTAGATGAAATTGACCGAACATCGTCATGTGTCATGGAATTCACTTAGGTCGACCCTTGGTATTGAATGCTCGCGTAGATCACGTCTGCTCCAAATTTACCTCAGCGATTCATGTTTTTAGGTTCTTAGCCAAATACTTCACTACTCATGTTCTGAAGACGGCTTACTATGGCTTGATTGTCCCCGGCTTAACTTATAGACTGGCTTTGTGGTGTACTTCATCCAACACATCCGTGTAATTTTATAGTTCAGAGAGCCGTGCAGGCTGCTTTCAAAAGTTTGTAACTGTTCACTTTTCTAAGATCCTAAATTCTGGAGACATCATTATACTGTATGACAAAAGTCCATTGAACAATGGCCCATCCATACAACAGTCACATACTACAGACAGAGGAAACTACCGGACTGTGAGTCCTCGCAGGCTGCGGTCCATTTGATCAACAGATTGCCAATTGATATAAAATCTTCCTGATACTAAAAGCGTTTTAAAACTAGTTTGACATGCTGTTTAGCGCCATACGCTTTTTATAATTTAGATGAGTTTTACAAATAAAATGGGAGACCATTATAATCATTAGAATGATCTCGGATTAAAGGCTAAGGAATTGGTAGTGAATGAATGAAAAGAACAAATTTAATTTTAATTTTAAATTAATGCCTATGTGAAGAATTGTGATACGGGTAACCTGATATCAGTATAACTGATTCGACATAACTTTTGGTATCCAATTGTATTGTAATTACGATTTAACTATTGACAGATAATTTTGATTTAATAAAGTTGATATAGCGTTTATTGCAGAAACTGGATTCTAAAAACTTTTATATGTCCATAGATTTTTTATATCTCTTCGGAGGAACGTTGATTCCATATTCAAAATCTTTGGTAGCATCAGATTTCAGGTGCTGCACACTAAGTTGAAGGTGAAATTGAGCTGAACTCAACTTTCGAGCGGCTATATCTATTAATTTATTTTATCAATAATTTAACATAATTCTATAAGGCATAGTTCATATTTTTAGTTAGCACAAATTAATTTCAACTCATTATGATAATTTGGGGTAGTACATATTATCATAATATTATGGTTGTTAAGAAAAAGTCAGACAACGTGTCACTTAAACAGACAAATGTATTTTTTCAATTATGTAAAAACATTTTTAGAAGAATAAACTGCGTATATCACTTGTTGTTTTTTATAATTCGTATGTAAACTTCAAATTAAGAAAATTCATCTTTAGGTTAAGGTAAATGAAATAATAAACAAAAATAGTAATTTAAGTTAATTAGTGTGTTAAAACTACATTGTTGGATACGTTCCTTATTTATTTTAAGTTTAAATAAATATTATTTTTTAGTCGATTAAATAATACATTTTTGTTATAAGTTTTTTTAAATTATTAGCTACATCAGAATCTATTCGGTACTTTTAACTATTTCAAAACTTTCCTAATTTAGCATTATTGGATATGTGAAAAATTAGGAAAAAATGATTTAGATATAATATGTGATTTAATGGCCAGTATAATTTTAAATGTCCCTAAATATAAATCTAGAGATTTTACTACTAGTATGTAAAAATAAATCCACAATTTATGTTGTTCCAATTATATTGTAAAAGTTTATGCTCAGTGCAAAAGAGATTTGTAACAGGCCGTATAATAACATTGACGATTAAAATTTTTGTAGATGATTAGGAATCAAATTTGATATAGCTTTAAAGTAGAGTAATGACTTGAATATAGTATGTATTTAACATAGTATATATTATATACATATTCAAAAGGACGAATCGCCATAGTTAGTTACCAATAGGAATTGTTTCAGGCTAGATAAAAATCATGTTCACGCTTTAAATTCTTTAATTTCAATGATGATAGATATTTACATTTTTACGTATAAAATAAAGTTTCTAGTGTATAAAATTATTGGGCTAAATCAATAATGCCAGAAAACATTTAATAGCAATCTATACTAGCATTGTATAGGTTTAAAGTAAATTGTGAGCGTAACTTCCAGAGCTTCAGTTACCCCGGCATCTGGGTAAAAACTTAACACCTCTAAGTTTAGATAGCTCGTCATTTCTTAACAAATATTTAGATTTTTCCCACCTGATTTTGGATTGAATTTCCTTTACCGAATATTCATTACTGTAAGTAATGAAATAATATCCCAACAGTCTCGGTTTTTTTTTAAAGTTTTATAATAACTAGATCTGGTATTATTTTAAAATATGACATATATTTGAACTTTCTACATAGTTAAACTACAATTAATAATGAATTAAATATTAAAAGGCGAAAATGGATGTAAAAGGTTGTTTCTACAACTATATAATTTTACTCGGACATTTGTAATCTCTTGTAAAGTGGAAGAGAGCTCTGGTTGTAATCTCATCAACTAGTTGATAAATTTAAAGAAATAGACTATATTTCTCCTCAAATATATACAATACCGTTTTAGAAACGATTGAGTTCAAATAAATTAACACAATACGTTATGAATTTTAATTCCGAAGTCAGCTTAAATTCGCTAATTTTAAAATATTATCAATATTTACACTAATACAAAATGCTTGAAAGATGTATCACAGACGAATTTCAGTAAATAATTCTCTTGTTTTACTCTTTACACGTTTTATAAAATATCTATGAACGGATCGTAAAACATCTGAGTTCTTTAACAGCGATAATAATTGTAAACTGATTCTTTCTGTACACTTACAGTACTGAAGGGATTTAAAACTATAAATCACAAGTTCTTTCAGTTCGTCCACGTAACATACAAAAGTTAAAGTAATAATAAAATAAATAAAAGGTGATAAAGTTAAAATAGAAATAAACTCTTAGTAAAATTCAATAAGATTTATATCCTGCTTATTTTAAACCTATTACAATCACATAGGGACTATTTAACTGTTTAGCTGTGATCAATAATCGAAAAGCTAGAATGTAAATTGCTTTGTTTATGAAGAATAGTTAAAGAAACAACTTTAAATTGTAAACAATTAACTCATCTATAAGTCTTATCTCAAAAATAATGGTTAGTTGTACCGATGTAGCTTCAACACGGTGCAGTTCTAGGAAGGAACTGACATCAAGATGTCAAAGAACCTGCCGGAGACGTCTCTCAGACACATTTATTTAAATAATTTTCTTGGTAATCCTTATACTTTTTATCAGATATGTTTGAACGGGTCTTAAAATATCTGGATTTTTCATAGAAAATAATTGTTTACTAATACTTTTTGTAGAATTAGAGTAATGGAAGAATTTAAAACCATTCATCACGTAAGTTCATTCCGTTTATCTTCTGTTTTCTTTCAAATATAGGATCGATAAAGTACGATGTAGATCGTGAAGTATTTTTTAAGGAGCTGTATGAGAAAATAAAAACATGTTGAACTACACATTTACCGTTATAATTAAATGTTTGTGTTGTTATCTTAGGGCAAGAAGCTTAGAACATTGCATCTAGTCCTATAGGAGTGCGCTGCTTCCGGAGGGACAGGATATTCTAGATGAGTAAGGTTAGGGGAACCGGCTGCCTCCTGTCGAGATTCACGAGGAAAGATTTAGAGCACTAATCTTAAGCTATGTCCCTCGTAAGAAGGGAAAGCCAGCTCTGAACTAGCCTCTCCAATCAAAGTAGGTCGGGGGTGGTTCACCCTTATGTCTATGCTGGCGAGAACCTTTGACTTTTAGGGGACGAACCTTACAAACTCCAACAGTCATATCCCACAGTAGACTACACCTATAAAATTATCTTTGCGTTCCAGAATCTCGAAAGTAGAAAAAAATTAGTTAAATTATTGTTTGTTTGATAATCTGTTCACAGTTAAATGAATTACATCTAAGCATTCTAACATAACTTAGTTAGGTGTTTTTAATATTAGTTAGATAATAAACACTACTTTGAACTTACTGGTAATATTTAGCATAATGAAGAACATCTAAAAGATCGCTGTAAGTCATAGATAAGAAAATGGTTTTCGTAAACAATTATATGCTAGTATCAACTGTGTAAACCTAATTCAAAATTCATAACGTCATTCGATATTTTATAGCAAACCGTTAAGCTGATTATACATTTACGTTTTGTGTACAGAAAGATTTATGAACTGCCCTAAACGGAAATATAACAGAAAACCTACCGTTTCTTTTACGGAGAACGTATCAGTTGGATTCAATTTGCATAGTAATCATCCTAATACACGATATAAAAGGAATGAAAGCATCAACAAACATAAAATGGCTGTTATTTTTTGATGACGTTATTATTTTTAATAATTATTTTAAAATATTTATTTCTAATAATTTACGTATGCACTGTTATAGTAATTTATGCTGTAAATATATTTTTTCGATAAAACTAGGATGTAAACTACGTACATTGGATGTCAAGAGCAGAAACTATGATCTATAAACAATAAAAATAACTCACTGCAGGTCCTGGTCCTGGTCCTCTCTCTAAGCCTCTCATCGTGTTCCTTGTTCGGTTGTTCTCCGAGGTGCTGTTATTAGAATGACTTGAATATAATATTTAACAAAAATCGAAAAAATAAACCCTAAATCTTTATTTCCTTGTTTCCATGGATATAAGTTAATTTATATATGTATTTCTGTTGGAAACATATCAGCTGGATGATTTTAATACGATTGTCCATATCTATTCCCACGCAAGAGCCCTTCTTTATAATTCTAGAAATACCATCAATAAAAGATTTCTTTGTATTTCTCTTTTAGTATAAGGGCCAAGCATTTACAAATATTGCAAACAGGTTTGAGTTTCGTGAAACTTGAAAAAATTCATAAGATTTTGCACCCAAAATTGTAATTGATTGTCAGCCAAAATTAGCTCTGATACGTAAAAATCTGCAAGAATAAAATGAGCTATAAAAATGGAAAAAATATTAAGTGAAATTTTTATCAAAGATAAATATTTTTTTCATTGAAAAAACACTTAAATCCAGCTTTCAGACACGTAAATTATAGTGCTATCACAGTCCGCTATCGATATGAAAGACAAAATTAGCCATTTTCAGCGAAGTATTGTAAAACGTTGGAATTTATATATTTTTTATGAAGGTTGACCTATGAAACTTGAAACCTGTAAACTATTCCTTGTAAAATACACTAGTATACCTATTTTTAACTTTCAATCTGACCCTGATCATAAAATGTTCTCATTGAGACTCTGTCAGTCAGCTGAGCATGCACTAAGGGTCTTTATAAATTAATTAGTACTACACAGCCCTATAGCTATAAAGTTAGCTAGCTTTTGATTAAGTACTTCTATTAGTTTACTTGATTGGAACTTGATTACTTAACTTCAATGGAACATGGTCTTTTTATTGAACTCATTTAGGCCTTAAAATTTGAAAATTAGTCAGAATATTGTGTCTTGACCAAGTCCATGACGTAGCCTGGCACAATTTTTTTTTTGCCTCATTTTGTTTCATAAAATGTTCTTGCCCCGTTTTTCGTTTAAAACGATATTCCAGCAGTGCATTTCAGTAATACTAAATTATTAAATAATAATAATCGATTTATAACGAAAAATTTTTTTATTGAAAATTTGTGGGTCCTGACCCCTTGGGCCCCCTTTGCTGGATACGTCCTTGATTCAAGTTATTAGTAGTGGATGTCTTATTACTACATGTAAAAATAATGTTTTATAACTCCATAATGCCCATATTTATTTATCAAAAAACATGTATATATGAAAAGGAGTTTAATAGGCAATCCCCTATATCTTATATAATTTTTTAAATATATATATATATATATATATATATATATATATATATATTTAAACCTATATATGTAATTTGTCTGAATTATAAATGTGTAAAAAAATTAATAAAAAGATTTAAAATATTTTAAATTTAAAGTATTTAGCTACTCTTTATTTTTAAGTGTATGACTCTCTTAAATATAATAATAACGTGATTCTCAAATTAAGTAGAGTCACAAATTTAATGTTACATTTTGTACATTATTTATTTTACCCTTTAAACCAAACATAAAACTAATTAATTAAAAATTATTACATTCCGTCCAGTACATAACATGGTAGAACTTTTTTAGTTTTAGAAATCCATAACAACTATTAAATATTCAAGGTTTTAAAATTTGTAATAATTATTTTTCTTGTATTGGAAAACTGTTCATTTGTAACAAACTCAATCATATTTTATACATTTATTAAGACCCGAAAGAATTTAAATTATTTTCACTGAATCCTAAGTAAAAGGTAAGAAGTTAAAAATTGTATTAGCATTTTTAGAAAATAATATAAATAATTGCATTGATACTCATAACACACACAATTTTCTAGAAAACAATTTCCATTCTTAAGTATTTCATATAAGATTTGTACAATGAAAACAAAGATAATTTCATACTATGGAAGTTTCATATGCCAACTAGCTATTACACATGACTTAGAAAGTAGTTTTTATTGAATAACAGATAATCATGGTAATTTCTTTGTTCAACTGCTTAAAATACACTCCTAAAATATATATGATGGTAATTTGGAAGATTATCAAATCGATTAATCCACTTTTAAATAGTTATAATAGTTTTAAAGAGTAATGTTTTTGGGTTCCTGAAGTTAAATATTAAAACCGGTTTTATAAATAGTAATGAAACTCACAAATGTCTATAATATACAAATAGATAGTTATAATAGTTTTAAAGAGTAATGTTTTTGGGTTCCTGAAGTTAAATATTAAAACCGGTTTTATAAATAGCAATGAAACTCACAAATGTCTATAATATACGAATAAATAGTTTCGATAGTTTTAGTAACACTAAGTATCTTAGTCCAGAGTAAAGGTATAGCTAATTCGTTAATACGGTGGTTTTATGGTACGTATTATTTAAGTGTTCATCGTTAAAATATTCAAAAGCTAAACAAAACTTGATCTAGCTTTTATTGGACTTGAGCGAGGGAAGAAGAATATCTTGTTTGAATAAGTTTTAAATCACACGCCATAGTAGAAATTATATACTGTTCGACTTATAATATCTGAAAATAGTCTGAGATTCATAATTGGTCGAAAATTATCTACATTTGACCCTTGTAAATCTTTTTCCTGTCGAAAATATTGTTAATATCGTAGTAGCGATTGCATTATTACCCTGATAAAGAAAATGTATACATACATAGTTTTGAAAATTCTCCTTCGGTCATCAATAGAATACTTCCGGTTTTAGTTATGTCTGGTGCGGGGTACCTCTTTAGGGTATAATACATATGTTTGTCCAATTGCAACCTTCATGATGAACGGTAAATACAAATATATAGCTCCTCTAAAGTTTGAACACTATTTCGGCTCCTGTGCGTATTTGAACTACTTGATACATATTTATTTCTCTGTTGGCATGTTGAAACAAATGTTTCTAAATCCTCTACTTACTGGAACATTAAGAAGTTAAAATAAATATATAGTTTTTCCAGGGTTGCGACCAAAATTCGACACAGAGCATGTTTGGTCTTTATGAAAAAGTTTAATTTTTATGTCACGAGGCATTAATGTGCCATATTTCAAATTTCTGGGAAAATTATTTATCTGAGAGTAAATTTGGCATTTTATATATATATATATATATATATATATTATATATATATATATATATATATATATATATAAGGAAAAAGGCAGTATATCATGCACACAGGAGACGACTGCATAAAAACTCCAGATATAGATAATAGAGCAAAATATGTAATGGAATTATAAATATCCTAACGTTTATGGGTAGATCTACGAGCCCAATAAACAATACAATACATTTATTACCTAAATACGTGGAAAGGGGCATTTCTTCATTTCTTAAGTGTCAATTAGTTGTAATAATAACTTAAAAACACATTATTTAGTTACATTTACAAAGCATAAACAAAGCTTTGTCCTTCCTGGAAAAGAATATAAAAGCTTTGTTAATTTGTATTTATGTCACTTTTTTATTTATCACCCAATTGTCTTAATAATACACCGTTTTGCATGTGAAGACTTTATATTGACTATAGTGTAGTGTACCTTTTGAATAAAAAATCGAGAAGATTCAATTTCATATTTATAATTTTTTAAATAATTTATATTTTGAGGGTGTTGAACACATAGTATCCATTCTTAAAATGCACTAATAATTCTTTAAATATAATTAAATTTTTATAAGCATTCTAAATATTATTTTATAAAAGAATTACCTTTTGTTTTTTAAATATCAAATTGTAAAACTAAAAACGCACAATGTCCAACTTTTTAAACGCATATAATTTAATTTTCTATCGATTCTTAATAAAAAATATTTCAGGAATAAAAGAGTATTGTGTTGATCTGTGAAACCCCCTTGAACAAATATTCATAATCCTGAAGGGTTTGCCAAAGGTAAATCGTTGAGATATATGTTCTAAAATCATGTGTAGCACACTATACACTGAATCAGCATAGCTATTTTAACAACTCATTTATAGCGTAAGATAAGATAAGGCCCTTCCTACTGAGGTGAGTAAACAATCATCCTTAATATTACAATACAGAAACGAAGTAGATTAAGACAAACATCTAAGCCAGTAACCAGGTTAGTTGGGTTACCTCCGGTTATTGTGAGACAGATTATCCTTAGGATGCAGGCCAGATCACGTAGGGATGAGTATTTAAACACTAGACAACAGCTCCAAAGTTAGTACTATCTAATCCCGGAGATATAAATCCACGGCAATTATAGCTTCTACTTAAGACCATAAGACCCTCAGATCGGAAGCATGAACTGCATTAATAACCATATTCTCTTTGCAACGTACATTTCCAGTCCTGAATTCAATCACCAGTCAACAACATTTAGAACTTAACTTGAGACACAAAATCGATATTAGAGCCTCCTCGGTAAGAAGGAGGACCGATGGCTCCAAATGATGCCCTCCTCCAAGGTTGACAAGGGCAGCCTGTGTAGGGTTAAAACAAAGACAATGCTATCACACCATTGTAATGCTCCCTTTAGGGTTTTATCAAGGTTATTAAACGTGACTGAGGTTTTAAATTTACCAGTTACAAGAATTATCATGTCATCTCATTCGCATACACCTGTGTGAAAAGGCCACTACAGTTACATACCTAAACAGGTCGTCCATAACAAGGAGAAAGGACGCCATCCTGAAGAGAGCCTTAAGTGATCCTTTCAGTGATCCTCTCACCCCAATTCGTGGGCTTAACTTGTATCCTTAGGTATCAACTGACTTATGCATTAATACAAACTGAAAAGTTTTAACAACCTTCAACAAATTACCAGTTCTTTTTCATACTTGTTTATAATTTTGGTGGATTTTCCATATCGCATGTTTGATAACATTTGATAATTTTAATGGTTAAGCTGAAAGTAAACGAATATAAATCATAAACATTAATTAAGAATATCTAATAAATAAACATAGATTTCTTTGGTTAGTTATATGATTTAATAACACTCTTATTCTATTGCAATATTTCTTACTTAGAGCATTATAAAAGAAGATTACTCCAGCAATTTTCTCTCTCGATTTATCAGTTCAGCTCGACGCATTATTCTTCAAATCGACTCTTAATTAATTTTTTATGAAAAATATATTATTATTTGCAATCACTTACAGTAAAAAATAGAATATTTCTATTTATATTGGAACCAATTCAGGCGTTTCCATTACTGCATATCTTAAGTTCCTCTTCTCATATTTACTGCTCTGTAGAAGAGATCTGGTTAAATTATTCAATTAGAAAACTAATTGAATAATTTAACAATTATTGACCATATTTCTGTTATAAACTCGGCAAAACTTTTTTTATACTTATTGATTTTACACATCTAAACTCAATTTATTAAGGCATTTTAACCATTTTCAACTAACATACACCGTGATTCATGGTTGTATTGACAGTTATGCCTGGATTAAGATGATAAGCCTTACCATTTACAGTGTGTACCTCTACCCAAATTACTCCGCGCGAGAGTATAATTATGGAAAGATTGGAAGCGCTGGAAGACAGTCTCCGAATCGTCCCTGGGCTTGTTATAGTGGCGGGTGACTTCAACGCCCGTGCGGTCGAATGGGGTATCCCCGTGACTAACGTGAGGGAAGACGTATTTTGGAGATGGTCTCGAGACTCGATTTGGAAGTCGGGAATAGAGGGACAAGGTCGACCACGATTTCAGCGATCGTGAAAGCTCTCTTCTCAAGTCACCCTGTAAGGTGGGAGGAGAGAGTAGCGAGGACGATTGCAGATGTTTCCATTTTTACTGAGCAGGAACTT